>NW_004797495.1:1042933-1044019 GCF_000002075.1 Aplysia californica | reverse complement strand
TAGAGAGAGAGAGAGAGAGAGAGAGAGAGAGAGAGAGAGAGAGAGAGGCACACTTATATCTTATGATAATGTAAAAATATAAAAGGTCCTGCGACGAGGATGGGATTCGAACCCACGCGGGGAAACCCCAATGGATTAGCAGTCCATCGCCTTAACCACTCGGCCACCTCGTCCTCGACTGTGACGTCGTTGATTACATATTCTATGCGTGTTGATTAAAGAACTTTCTCAGTTACGTTGGTATCCACTCCCGTATCGTTCATGTTTATAAAATCACAGCTGTAGGAGAAGTTTGGTTTAATTGGTGTGTATGTTGGTTTGGTTATAGAGAAAACTTTCCTTGTCTTTTAAAGAAACTGAACAAGGGGCAAAAACTTTACCTTCAATTTTCTCAAAACAGCATTTTTCGGGATAGCTCCTTGTGCTTAAAAGCGACCATTTGAGAGAAAAAAATCTTCCGTCGCTACGAACCCAGGACCTTTGAATGAGAGGTGAACACCTCAACCTCTAAGCCACGAGAGACTCCTTGATAGATAGATAGATAGATTGATAGATAGATATATATAAATAGATAGATAGATGGATGGATTGATATAGAGAGGGATAGAGAGATAGAGAAATCGAGAGTGAGAGAGCGAGAGAGCGAGAGAGCGAAAGAGAGGCACACTTATATTATATATCTTATGATAATGGAAAAATAAAAAAGGTCCTGCGACGAGGATGGGATTCGAACCCACGCGGGGAGACCCCAATGGATTAGCAGTCCATCGCCTTGACCACTCGGCCACCTCGTCCTCGACTGTGGCGCAGTTGGTTACATATTCTATGATTGCTGATTAAAGATCTTTCGCAGTTACGTTTGCATCCACTCCCTCAGCGTTCATGTCTATAAAATCACAGCTGTATTTATAAACATTTATCTTTACTGATAGTGTCTACTGCACTCTCGACTCGAGTTTGTTATTCTGGGAGTCTGTAAAGAACTATGGAGAAGTAACCGGCGTCTGTGGTGTCGCAGTTAGGCTCTTCGCTGTCTCACGTTGGAGATCCCAGTTCGATTCTCGAGTAGTGAGAATTTTTTTTATC
>NW_004797495.1:1033347-1036113 GCF_000002075.1 Aplysia californica | reverse complement strand
CACACACCTATAGACACACAAACACACACACACACACACACACACACACACACACACACACACACACACACACACACACACACACAAATATCACGAGAAATGTCAGAATCAAAGATGTACCTGACACCGGGAAGGAGATACTTGTTGTGGTGCCCTGAAAGACTGCGAAGAAACCAAATACAGAGGCAAGTTGTTCCAGGCCAAGGATTTCAATGATGATGAGAGTCTGTGGAATAAAAAAGAACAACATATTGCTACATGGTCTCCTTTCTACCATTTTTTGCATAACTTCCAACGGTTGTTATATTTATTTGCACGTTAGATAGCTAGATCGATAGATCGATAGATCGACAGATCGATCGACAGATCGACCGACAGACCGACCGACCGACCGACCGACCGACCGACCGACCGATAGATCGATGGATCGATGGATCGATGGATCGATAAATCGATCGATAGAGATCGATAGATAGATAGATAGATCGATAAGTATTACTCCCCATCATGATTACAACATATATCCCATATACGTATATGTACATTGTATATTTCTTTCTATGCTAAAACAAAATTAGTCTAAATGACGACACTGAGCAGCGTTATTAAAACATTAACAAAAACAAAGATAGGTAAGAACAAAACATTGATGGTTTTACTACCCTGACAAGACACTTTGGATGGTTTAGGAGGTGGGCTACTTTAACCCTACATATTAGGGACAGGCTGGGTTTAGTGGGATATAATGCTGCAGCAGAAAGATAAAGAAACAACTTGTTGATATAGACTTATATCTCGTGGGAATCGAACTCGTACCCTATAAGTGCAGCGCACAATCAAAAGGCCACTGACGTCGGTAAGAAAACACCTGAAGGGGACATATTTAGAGAGACAAGAACGGCATCATCACTGACCTGTAATGTCCAGAAAGAGCTGGTCAAAGCTCCGAGGGCGATGGAGAGAAACAAGAGAGCCCCGTAGTCGTTCAAATAAGACGTAAGGTTGAACAGGACGCCCAAACAGAGCAAGGGAAATAATATCAGTGTGGAGGGGCGAAGACGAGCGAGGTGTAGAATCAGACCTTCAGAGGAATATGGACAATTCAAGATGAAAAAAATGTCAAATCAAATACATCAAAGTATGTGGCTTCACGAATAAGAAATACGAAGAATAAGGTATTAGGATTCAAGAATAAAAAATGCTGGAGAGAAGAGAGAAGCCCACAAGCTGCACACATCCACGAGTGGAAATGAAGCTTTTAAACGCTCAAAATAATATTGCAAACTTTTCTCAAACCATTGGTCTCGCTGGCCATAGCTTGAGCCACAAGTTATCTTAAATGTATTTTTGTCTGTTTCGCTAAAGAAATAGTCTCCTCTGTTCATGCATTGGTCAGCATCAGGCTTTGATGGACAAATTATTATTATAAGAATCGTATCTCCAAGTGGATTAATTGTTGTTGTCGCTTTTGATTGTTATTGTTTGTTTGTTGTTGTTTTGTTTTTTTGTTTTTTTTATCACAGCAGCAATTTTGTCTTATTTGTCAAAATGTTCCAGGTTTTTGGAATTTACTCGAGATCGGAGCATCAATGGCACCGTAAGGCTCTTGACTGTTGGCGACAGAAGATGCGAGTTCGATTCCTGCTTTAGTAAAGTTGAAATGTTTATGAGAATGTGTGGCTTTTTTGCTGGGGGTTGTTTTTTTTTTGTTGTAGTTGTTGTTTGCTTTTGTTGCTGTTTTTTTTTGTTTTTTTGGTTGGTTTTTGCTTTTTGGGCTCGCCATTTGGAAGATCATTAAAATTAATAACAAGTGGCAACTGTCACCCGATTTAAAAGGTGCCTGAACACTAATCTTTTTAACAGCAGTCTTGTGCTCTAACAAATACAGGATCATATTTCATTATTACCATCTCCGTATAGTGTACGCATGCTATAATGTATTTATTTGTCAACTACATGATATGGGGTCTTTACTGATTTATTTCGAAATGTGATAACATTTTGAGTAATTATAGAAAATTGTCATGTCGCTTTCATCCGATTAATGAACTCGTTTGTTTCACTTTGTGAGTTGTTAAACACCATAATCGTGCTTTTTATGTCTAACTGTGTATTCACATATTATGTACTGATCTGCATTTTTACGCGATATACCGGATTCTTGTAATGTTGTATTTTTTGTCAATGTAGGCCTACCAGTCTACCGAGCTGTGTGTATCTTTTTTTAGCAAAGATTTTGTAAAAAGTGTTCTCAATTGTGCATATTTCTTACTGTAATGCATCTCGCCGAGATGGAAAGAGGAAAATGTAAATGTAATTTTAAAATGACCTATTATCGAGTATCTATGTCTGTCCGAAGGGATGATGTATTCCAGTCAGCCCGGGTAGGCCGTGATAGGTAGGGTCGATTTTTTTTAAACGTTTCTTATACATCTTAAAGTGTGCTGAAGGGGACGTAGGACATTTATAATCATGACTTGCTTACAATCGAAAAGGTACGGCTGCAAGAACAACTTGGGCTAGATTAACTACTCCTTAGACAAAAAACTTTGACATACGTTGCTGGAAATTGATGTTAGTTTCCATCTTTACAGCATATTATTTAAAAATTTAAGACCTACAGTTGAAACTGCCCAAGATGCCCCCCCCCCCCCTTTTTTTTTTGGTCCAGGAGTAAAGAGATTGTCTTTAGCAGGTAGACGTTTTGGACAGTATCAATATAATATAAAAATCCACAAAGAGAGGGGGGGGGGTGGTTGTTTGTAC
>NW_004797495.1:1031248-1033237 GCF_000002075.1 Aplysia californica | reverse complement strand
GGGGGGGTGGTTGTTTGTACAGGCGATTGTCTTGGACAAGTGACCGTGAGCACAGGTTCGACCGTATTTTCACAGCGCTTAAGGATAAATGCGTTGCCAGTTTGGCCACCAGGCAGGATTGGGGCCCGTCAGACTCCGGATCGAATCTCCAACAAGCATTCCTGGATTTGGATTGTTTGAGAAGTTTGAATATTTCTCCAACCCCTTTTCTCTGCCATGTTGAAAAGGAACTCCAAAAAAAGGGGGGGGGGGTATCTGTGAAATAACATCGCTGTGTTGAAAAGGATATAAATTGACAATCAAAGGAGAAGCTTAAGGAAGATAAAGGCGGTGACGACGACGAGTAGGGCGAGGGCGAGAAAGACGAGGGATGAGGCTTAAGAAGACGACAAAAAAGTAGGAGAATAATTAGGACGAAGACGAAAAGACAAAAAAAAAGGAGATGGAGTAGTAGAAAGTAGAAGAAAGAGAAAGACAATGTAAGAGGATTAGGATGACGAGAAAAAGAAGAGAGAATAGTTAGGAGGAGGACGAGAAGGTAGTAGGAGAATGAGGGGATGAGAGAGTAAAGAGGTGGAGAGTTAAAAAAACAAAAAAACATGTGTCTCCAAGGAGAACTAGGAGGACGAAGACGAAGGAGGAGGGGGTTGGGGGAAGGTATGGAAGCAGAAAAGAGGAAAACCATCACGATAACGACCAATGCAATGATTTCTATCAAGTCCTACCAGATCCTAATCTGCCACAGATATCAGCTAGAGCCGATAGGCTGAGCAGGAAGGCCCCGTCGCTCTGACTGAAGCCTTTCTCCACGACCAGAGGAGGGAGGAATACCGGGCTCAGAGAGGAGGTGACTGTGCCACAGCTCCAGTACAGGGCCAGGAGCCAGAACTCGGGGAGTTTGAGGATTGATGGAGCGGTGCATTGACCACACAGTTTGTGTTTCTTTAGTACGGGAGGGTCTGCGTTTGAATCCTCGCATCTTTGGAAAAAAAAGAAGTAATAATATTGCCTTCATATGCATATAGGAATTGTCATGTCATTGCCAAAAATACAAGAGGCATTATGTGAATGTATATTTAAATGCATCTTTGAATATGTCTGTTTTTGTTTTTAGTATTACCTGTGTGCGGATCAAAGTGCCTCAGTGCTACACCACAGACACGGGGAGAAAGTAAACGAAAGAGAGAGAGGTGGGGGGGGGGGAGAAAGAGAAAGAGAGAGAGAGAGAGAGAGAGAGAGAGAGAGAGAGAGAGAGAGAGAGAGAGAGAGAGAGAGAGAGAGAGAGAGAGACTGACAGACAGACAGAGAGAAAGAAAAAGGCCTACAATTTACCCTCTTGTTCGTCCATTGGTGTGTTCCGGCATTGTGTACGCTCTCCAACGATAAAAAGTTGATCTAAAAAATGTTCGCTTTTAAGCACAAGGGGGCTATCCCGAAAAATGCTGAGGGGCAAGTTTTTGCCCTTGTTCAGTTTCTTTAAAAGACACGGAGAGTTTTTTCTATAACCAAACAAAATATACACACAAATGAAACCAAACTTCTCCCGAAATTTGGGTTAGGCCGCTTGTCCTTAAAAGCGACCAATTGTAAACGATAGAATGGTGTATTATCCCGACCATGGAGGAAATGCAGCAGGTTTGTGCGTGTGTGCGTGTGTCTGAGAGGTGCAAGACAAAGAAACAACAACTAACAATCCACTAAAACACCCTCTGGCGAGAATAGTATATGAATTCTGGGGTTTTTTTTCTTTTCTGTCTCTGATTTCTTTCCATCCTGCATCCTTCGCAGACAGACAGACAGACAGACAGACACACGTACGTTAAGGCCTTCTCCCAGTGACATTCAGTGAGAGACCCATCCCTTCATCCCTTCATCCCTCCACGCCTCAGTGAGCAGACAGAAGGCAGGATCTGATGACACAGTTTACTGTTTCCACCTCACTATGGATTTTTTCCCACGTCAAGTTGGTTTGTGTTTTTGTTTTTTTTT
>NW_004797495.1:1025829-1031148 GCF_000002075.1 Aplysia californica | reverse complement strand
GAGAGAGAGAGAGAGAGAGAGAGAAGGGGGGGGGAGAGAGATTTTTCAACAGTTGTGATGTTAAATAGAGAGACAGAACCAAAAAAGGGAGGTGCGAGGTCCATATTGTGTCAGTACAAAAACTTTATTCTGACAGGTGAAACCTAAAAGTAAACCCTCTGGATATCCCTTTGTCATTGAGAAAGATATGAATGGGCTATTCTTTTTATACCCAAAGGAGAAATACTATTTTAAAAAAGTGGCACTGCATATAAAACAATCGATAGGTTACAAAACATTGTACAATAAGAACATCTGTTACCCGTAGTCATCTGTTTTTAAAAATGCCTGTCGAAACGGTGCACCACCCACATTTATTAAGTCCTGCTCCTGGAAACATTCGAGTACATGTACTGCTCATCTGAAAACAGTCATTGGCCTTGTTTGACATTGTTGTGAGCTTGAATTCATTAACTAATCGAACATTCATTTTAAGTCCATGAAAACTGGGCTATGGTGGCAGATAGAGAAACACGAGGATTACAGACAGACAGACAGACACACAGACAGACAGACAGGCAGACAGACAGACAGGCAGACAGACAGACAGGCAGATGAAAGAGAGAGAGAGAGAGAGAGAGAGAGAGAGAGAGAGAGAGAGAGAGAGAGAAAGAGACAGAGAGAGAGATGAGAGAGATAAAAGAGGACGATGGATGAAAAACTGCGTGTCACCAAGTCCAATTTCTAGCTAAAAGCCCAAATTATGTACCCTTAACGCTCCTAATGCCGTTAGTCTCTCTCAACATACCTGTGGTTTTCTGAGCCGTCCACATGAACGTCTGACGTCAGACACAATTGGTTGCTCTTCCGCTCCTCTAGTTTCACGTGACCTTCGCTGACGCCTTTCTCACCGTCCCTGTCTGCACTGCTGAGGAACACAAGACTTCCCTGAAGGTTGTCTATGCTTAGATGACTCATGGTTCGAATGGAGCCACTGTTGACTTGCAACGTGTTCTGATTTGTGCAATGATCGTTCACGATGTTCAAAACCACATGCGAGTTTGCGAGCTTTTTCGTTCTGCCCAGTCGCCTGTGAGCGCTGTCTTGGGGGGGAATGTGCCCGGTACTTTTGCTTATGAGAGCAAATCTTTGTAGAGGTGAAAGTCGACTTGATGAAGAAGTCTTTAAACGGTTATCGTCGTCAAAAACGATAACATCGTCAAAGATTAGCGAACCCGCGCCATGAGATGAAGGTTTTATCAAAGCGTCGTTAGTCTCAGATTCATGTTGAGAGTACTCTGTGTTGGCTGATGGGGCAGGTGTGTAGTCCTCGGGGGGTGTGAAGAACAGAGCAAAGATGTACTGCTGCATCATCATGGCGGAGAGGAGCAGGAGAGCTCCCACCAGGCCATAGCGGTCCAAGAAGAAATTGGTCAACACAGGGAAGGCGATGCCTCCTAAACTTACGCCGCTGGAATAGATAGATAGATAGATAGATAGATAGATAGATAGATAGATAGATAGATAGATAGATAGATAGATAGATAGATAGATAGATAGATAGATAGATAGATACAAAGAACGGTCCAAACCATATACACCAAAACATATCAATATGAACGGAAAATTCACATACACACACTCTTATCCTCAACCTCCCACGTTCCCCAGTTCAAAAAGCATTCCCATAACATATGCAGACATTGTAGCCCTCCTTTAGATTTAGACTGCCCTATAACACCATAACGGAGGTCCACCAGGTCCTGCACAGTGTGGTTAGCTTTTAGCTAGTGACCCTTAGACTTAATGGATCGACGTAGCGAATTTTTATTCTGAGTTTCCGTCTTTCTTTCCATGAAAAGTCTTCCAGATTTGAATATGACTTCGGAATGATATGGGATTGCTATTGTAGAAGATTTACGCCTCCTCCGGCACTTAATCAAAGAGCCAGGCTGCTTGCCTATCAGAACCAACCTAGACTGAGAGGATTACAACGTCCCAGCAGAAACACTGAGATACATGTTTGCGATAAAAAAAAATATCCCCAAACAAGAATCGAACTCACTTCTTCTGCGTGTGACGGCGAAGTGCAAAACCACTACAACACAGACGCCGGCTTTGGTAGATTGTGCATTCGAAACTGTCTAAGACGGCCACCCATTGCCCAGGAGAAAAGTGACCGTATTAGACAGGTGGGCGCTTAACACAGTGTCATTTTAATATAAAACATTTAGTAAAGGGCAAGTGGGAAGTGGCCAATTGTAGAGATGATTGTAGGTGGCTTTATGCAGTTGCGAGCGCCGTAAAACCCTTACTAAACTAAAGTGAGAGAAGGTTCGACTGAATAGTGGTTTTCTCCCTTCTCAATAACACAGTAGTGTTACAGACTAAAACTGTGGGTGACGATAAATCACCATAATTGCTCATTGACTGCTTGGTTTTGCCATGCTGAAATAAACGAACAGCTGTCGTTACCAACCCATCTTACTGCACCTAGGACCCGAAATAAAGTGTGTTACCAGGTTTTTAAATAGCAGTGTATTTCCTGGTCGTTATTCCTTTTTTTCGGAGAAGAAGAAGAAGAAGAAGAAGAAGAAGAAGAAGAAGAAGAAGAAGAAGAAGAGGAAGAGGAAGAGGAAGAAGAAGAAGAAGAAGAAGAAGAGGAAGAAGAAGAAGAAGGAAGAAGAAGAAGAAGGAAAAAGAAGAAAGAAGAAGAAGAAGAAGAAGAAAGAAGAAGAAGAAGAAGAAGAAGAAGAAGAAGAAGAAGAAGGAAGAAGAATAAAAAAGACAGAAGAAGAAAGATTCAGTTGTCTGTGTCCTTTTTGTTTTGCTTTTGTTGTTTTGTTTGTTTGTTTGTGTTTTTGTTGTTGTTTTTGTTGTTGTATTAAGACTTTTTTACTCGGAGGGGTCTTTTTTTAAGTTCACGAGTCCAGTATAATCTTTGGAAGTCTAAATTTGAGGCACGTAGAATATTTAGTCTTTAACTGACATTGCTGTACAAGTTTTTACATTTGTTCACTTCGTCGCATTCACAATTATGCAAATCCGTCAGCAAATTCTGCACATATGGGGAAAGTGAATGACATTGTTGATATGGCAAAAACTCTACTACTGCTAGGCTTTGGTCTGAAATGTATAGATAAGACATAAACTAATTAAACAATGAAAAGAAAAATATATAACGTGCTTGGCCGAAATTGAACAGTTTGACGTCATTGTTAACGTGTGACAAACCTGGTTGCGATACCTGTTGAAATAGCCCGGCGGCGGTCAAAGTACTGGGCCAGGATATACAGAGTGGGGCATAGCATCAGGGCGTGGCCGCTTCCTGCAGTTAGAAAAAAACCACGGACATTAAGTAAGGACACTGTTGGGAGTTTCTTGGAAGGCGGAGAAATCAAATAAGACAGCATTAAAAGAAGCCCACCTAAGCCACTCAATCATTTTCAAAAGGCAATCAGAAAGAGACAAATTGATTTCCTGGGTCACTTAAATCGATATAATATGGGTCTTGAACATCCAGCTGTCACTGGTACATTTGATCATAAACGCTGCAAGAATAGGCATAGAGAAACTTACTTTGAAAGCCTCAACAGATGAGTGACTGGGAATACCAGTACAATATATATATACAAGTAGCTTTTAAAGAGCTTCCAAGCAAAGGAATGAAGGGTGAACCGTGATCGTCGATAGCAGTAGACAACTCTGTCAGATACACAACATCTCTGTCAGTACTGTAGACAACTCTGTCAGACTCACAACAACTCTGTCAGTACTGTAGACAACTCTGTCAGACACGCAACAACTCTGTCAGTACCGTAGACAACTCTGTCAGACACACAACAACTTTGTCAGACACACAACAACTCTGTCAGTTCTGTAGACAACTCTGTCAGACACACAACAACTCTGTCAGACACACAACAACACTGTCAGTACTGTAGACAACTCTGTCAGATACACAACAACTCTGTCAGTACCGTAGACAACTCTGTCAGATACACAACATCTCTGCCAGTACTGTAGACAACTCTGTCAGACTCACATCTCTGTCAGTACTGTAGACAACTCTGTGAGACTCACAACAACTCTGTCAGTACTGTAGACAACTCTGTCAGACACACAACAACTCTGTCAGTACCGTAGACAACTCTGGCAGTACCGTAGACAACTCTGTCAGACTCACAACAGCTCTGTCAGTATCGTAGACAACTCTGTCAGACACACAACAACTCTGTCAGACACACAACAACTCTGTCAAACACACAACAGCTCTGTCAGTACTGTAGACAACTTGTCAGACACACAGCAACTCTGTCAGTACTGTAGACCACTCTGTCAGACACACAACATCTCTGTCAGTACTGTAGACAACTCTGTCAGACTCACAACAACTCTGTCAGTACTGTAGACAACTCTGTCAGACACACAACAACTCTGTCTGTACCGTAGACAACTCTGTCAGACACACAACAACTCTGTCAGACACGCAACAACTCTGTCAGTACCGTAGACAACTCCCTGGGTGACAATCAGCAGGACAGTGGTGTCCACAAACGCGCTGGATGCTATGCCTATGACCTGCAGGGTGCACCCTATCAGAGTGAACGTTCGGACAGCGAAGCGCTTCACCCCGAAGTTCATTGCAAGGAATGCTGAAATGAGAATTGTAATTATTTATTTATTTATTTATCTATCTATTTGTTTTCTTGTTTATTTGTTTATACATTTGTCTATTTATCTATTTGTCTATTTGTTTAGTTATGTATTTATTTATTTATTTGTTTATTTATTTATTTATTTATTTATTTACCCTTTTTCTGGGGGGAGGGGGGCGCCCGAGAAAGGGGTTAGTAAGAGTCGAGGAAGATGCGGGGAAGTTGGGCTGGGTGGGTGTAAGGGGTGGGGGAGAAAGGGAAGGTGAGGGATGGGTGTAGCGTGAAAAGGGGGGGGGGAGTACATGCATTTGAGTACATAAGATTCAAGTTAGTAAATTGGGTATTTAATGACTATGGCGTTTGCTACAACTATAATATAAGTGATTTGAAAACTGTTAAAAGAACACTAAATGACATTTTTCAAAACTAAGCACAATAGCTTAAGTCTTAAAGAAGAACTAAACTGAATAAGTATAAACGTTCAAACATTAAAAGCTTATGAAGGCATAGCATAGCCGAACTTAACTTTAGCTTACGTGTGTAATCGAAATAGGATATCGAATTAATTCTACGGAGTGATGTAGTGACAGACACAAAGTGACATGCAGCTTCGCTAGATAGATAAATAGACAGACAGACAGACAGACAGACAGACAGACAGACAGACAGACAGACAGACAGA
>NW_004797495.1:1021018-1023648 GCF_000002075.1 Aplysia californica | reverse complement strand
GAGACTTAGTGCTGGAAAGTCTGAAAAGCAACCTCATGTACTGGGGAAGAAGAAGAAGAAGAAGAAGAAGAAGAAGAAGAAGAAGAAGAAGAAGAAGAAGAAGAAGAAGAAGAAGAAGAAGAAGAAGAAGAAGAAGAAGAAGAAGAAGAAGAAGAAGACGAAGAAGAAGAAGAAGAAGAAGAAGAAGAAGAAGAAGAAGACGACGACGACGTAGAAGAAGAAGAAGAAGAAGAAGAAGAAGAAGAAGAAGAAGAAGAAGAAGAAGAAGAAGAAGGAGAAGGAGAAGGAGAAGGAGAAGGAGAAGGAGAAGAAGAAGAAGAAGAAGAAGAAGAAGAAGAAGAAGAAGAAGAAGAAGAAGAAGAAGAAGAAGAAGAAGAAGAAGAAGAAGACAACGACAACAACAACAACAATTACAACAAGGACGATAATAATCTTTTCTACTAGGCTTTCCGCCTGGCGGTTGCAAGTACACAAAAATAAATAACACCTGGCTTCGACATCTGACACAACGACACGTTTCATGAATACTCGCCCGTTTAATGTGTAGTAATCCTATTTTAAATACATGATAATGAATCTGAAATATACCAACACGCATGTTCTGATTACGTAAGACGTTTACAAACTAATACTGACTGTAGCGACTAGTCTCACTTTCATCTTGAAGAAAATTAAAATAAATGAATACATTGTAAAATAAAACTTCATGTAAGATTTACCCCATCTTTCTTTTTAAAATTCATTTTTCCCTTTCTTTTCTTTTTTTTTTCTTTTAGTGTTTCCTTATTCCGTTTCGTTTTCTTGCTTCTTTGGTTTGCGTTTTATTGTTGTTGTTGTTGTTCATGTTTGTTTTGTTTTTTCAAAGGTTTGGGGGAGGGGGTGAATAAGGGGCGAATGTGGAATGTTAGGCGTTTACTGGCGATATCACTTTATACAGGTAGCGGCATCTTGTGAGTCGGCAGCGGGCAACGTACACTTAGATATAATAGGCGTAACCTGAAACTTGGTGTTAGCGAATTAGATCATATGTATGCATGGACCTATTATAATCCAGTTCTTCTTCTTCTTCCTCGTTCTCGATGACAGCAGCTAGACAGTCAGTCCGATGTCGCATACAAACTGTGTAGTTCGCTTCAACTCTGAAAGACTGCCATAGAGTTTTCTCTCAAGGGGAGACACATTCTGCTACGTCTGTGAGCGAAGGGTGGCGTAGCGCGGGCAGTGCTGAAGGACATGGTTGGCATCCTCTTGGTCGTGTCCACATTCACAGGTCGCTGTTTCTCCCACTTTTAATTTGGCGTGCATATGGTGTTTGAGTCTGTTGTGGCCACAACGGAGTCTAAAGATTGTGACTTAGTCTGCTCTATTTAGTATGTAGTAGGGGTCATGTCTGTTGTGCTTAGGGTGGTACCTGTAATCCAGTGGAACCTGCTTCAATAGCCACCTGCCCGAGACAATCACCTGTACCAAAGACCACCTTCCCTTTCCTTCATTGCGTTTCTTCTATAATATAATGACATTGCCAAAAAACGCCACCTGTTTAAGACAACCACTTTTTTTTCTTAACATTGGAAGGCCCTCTTAGACGATTTGTAATTGTATTTGCATTTACGATGTCAGTATTGTTTTCCTGAAGTACAACTGTAGTTTCAGGCTATAAACGAAATGCTACCGAAGAATTACAACGTTTTATCTGCTCAGTACCTAATTTTGATAAATTTGACGTTAAAAAATTGAGTTTCACAACATGTCAAGCTTTACCTAAAGCAATTTCTTGGATTAAAAATAATACTTGATAACAACTCCAAATAATCCTACGATTTTAATAGTGCAAATATAACATTTCGTTTCTGACCTCATGATCTTGGTAACTCAAAACGGCTAAAAATGTCAGACAGAACTTTGTAATTCTAAGCTAGCGAACTGGTTGACTACCAAGCTTACCTAACATGATCATCCATGCCCATCCTCGGTCAACGGGGTGGTTGCTTTGTGACGTCATTATTGATCTTGCCGTCGGATCCCAGGTGTCACCAGCCAGACGTAGAGGTTATTAACACTGAGTGCTTGAGGTATGCTCTGAGCAGGAAGAGAACAGAGATAATGTATTCATAAAAGTGTTTGGTATGTAATGATAGACGCAGTCAGGTAGTGTGAGAAGCGAAACAGAAGGGAATTCAGAGATGGGAGGAGCAAGAGAGAGAGACAGAGACAGAGAGACAGAAACTGAGAAAGAGAGAGAGACCGGGGGGGGGGGGGCAAGAGAGAGACAGACAGAGAGGGGGAACAGAGAGAGTTGGAGAGACAGAGACAGAGAAGGAGAGACAAAGACAGACAGGGATGGAGACAGACAGTGAAGTGGAGAGAGAAGGATTGAGAGAGAGAGAGAGAGAGAGAGAGAGAGAGAGAGAGAGAGAGAGAGAGAGAGAGAGAACAAAAAGTGTTTTTTGGGGCCCCTACTTTTTTTGGGGGCGGGGGGACCCCCCCCGGAAAAACCCCCTTCCCGAGGGGAGGGGCCCTCTTTTTTTTTGTTCCCGCCGAGAGGGGAACAACACCGGAATCCCCGTCCCAAAAAAAAAGTTTTGTCCCCGTGCTCATTCCAGATCGAAGGGAAAAGGAGACATCCCAAG
>NW_004797495.1:1015021-1020645 GCF_000002075.1 Aplysia californica | reverse complement strand
GTGTGTGTGTGTGTGTGTGTGTGCATGTGCGTGTGTGCGCGTACGAGCGAGCAATTTTGTGTGCATGAAAGGGTTTGTAGTTGGTTTTTTTACCACCCGTATGGGGCTGTGAGTTTGCTCTCAAGTATTAAACTCTATAGTTATGAGAACAGAAGGACAGATTTCAGCTCAATGAGCCAACAATATGGTCTCTCAGAGCGTTACGTAAACCTACAGAAATCTTTATAAATCTTCGCTCATGGACATAACATAACATTACAAAATTAAACAAAGTTTTTTTCAGCGGGTGGTTGGTGGGAGCTCTGGTGTGTGGTTTGCTCCTTCTTTCCTATCAAACATCTATCGTCCTGATCTCTCCTCCTTTTTTGTATTTGTTACTCTCTTGTAACACATTTAATCTTCGGCACTTATATGCAGAGGCGAAGCGTCTATATAATCAAATAATCACTGCTTCCCTTCCTAATTTTGAAACATTGTCGCAGTAAAATTCACCCACAGACGTAAACCTCATAAATTAAATGTAAAAAGACGTTCATAATCACTGATGAACAATAGACTATGCTTAACCTTCAAAACCGTTTCATTGCCACAGAAAAAGCCTGTTCGCCCCTATTGGGCCACTCCATAAGCAGTCACAAGCTTTGATTAAGTAAGCTTAAAGTGAGGCTGGAAGAGTCTACCAATAGAGTTAAAGGGAACTTGTGCATTGCAGTCCAAACTGTTTCATTGTCGCATATACCCTGTTCACCCCTTTCGAGCCACAGTTATAAGCAGCCGTACTCGCTGATTATGTAAGCTAACTATTACTCTGGTCGAGTCTACCTCACAGATGTGAGGGGAACTAACTCCTAATAATATCTTGACTGCTCCGTGTGCTTGTTTTTTTTCCTCGACTTTTTAATGTCCTATAATCAGATCGTGACCTCGATTATGACACCGGCTCCTGGCCGCGAAAAGCTAGACCAAAAAAAGCCAAATGTGAAATAAAAAATTAATAATTGGCATGCTCTACCAAAGTGTTTCGGCTGTCTGGTATAACATGCCATTGCAGTACTGGCATCTCTGCTTCTTTCCTTGGTGTTCGTGTGTTCAAATCTTAAGTTAAATTTAAGGTTAGTTAGAAAAAATATTGAATTAAATACTTTCCCGATTATTTTAGCGGTTGAATATGCATACAACATGAATTCAGGATTTGTTTTCATTCACAACTCAGAGTTGCCGACTCTAGTGCCAGTAAGATTCTTGTGACTTGTGTGAGTGTGATATCTCCAGGCCCTTTCTGGTCCTATCTCACTTTGATTACCCTGTCAAACAAGTTAGCCTTCGCCCCTGCTTATATGACCTTATTGTGTTGCAAGCAGAGGCAAAGCGTCTATATAATCAAATAATCACTGCTTCCCTTCCAAATTTTGAAACATTGTCGCTGTCAAATTCACCCATAGACGTAAACCTCATAAATTAAATGTAAAAAGACGTTCATAATCAAAATTGAACAATAGACTATGCCTAACCTTCAAAACCGTTTCATTGCCACAGAAATAGCCTGTTCTCCCCTATTGGGCGCACCGCTTAGATTTGATCCGTGATTCGACAAAACCTCCAGTCGGGAGGGATTTCAGAGACCCATTTTTTACTAAAACCTAAATGCTGACTACAGGTTCGAAATCAGCATGAAAAATGACACTAGTTTAATTCCAAACACACATATATAACACTATCTACGTCGTTGATAAATATTATGTACCCAGTAGCGCCTGCAATTCTGCATTCTTCTTCTCATCCGATATAGGAACATCAAAGCTTTTGCGTCCATTACAAAAGAAGTAAGTTCTCCGACGCTGTTCTGATCATCTAGATTCTAGATCTACATCTAGGCTAGCCTAGCATGCCATCATGCCCCAACCCTGATCTACTAACTACATGTACTGTCAACTAGATCTCTAGATGGCGTAAGCTAAAAATGTCACTCCAAAATTCCTACCGGGGAAAAGACGGGAGAGAACGAAGCCACTCCGCGGGCGGTCTCGTTCCGACTTGAAACCGTTCTCGAGCAGGGAAATCTCGTTGCACCTTTACTCGTGAACACAACTTAAGGCCGAGCTGAGGTTCGAAGTCCCGAACCCTAACTATAACATCACGATTGCGAGTCCGGAGACCAATTTTGTCTTTAAAATAGTGTTTCTGAAGTTTTAGCTTTACTTAGACTGAGAATGAGTTTTACTGGACTTGCAACACAAGCAGCAAGTTATATGAGTGCTGAAGATAAGTTTTTGGAGAGTAACATAACAAAAAAGGAGAGTAGGTATTATTGTGAGGCAACGTTGTGAAATCAGGCGCTCATCGGAATAGTGAAATCGTGTACGCGGGCCTTTTTTGCACCGATCTGGTAAATGTTCTCGGTTTTTTTCTTCTTTTGTTCTTTTGGGAGGGGGGGTTGTGGCTTAACACATTTATTGACGTCCATTTAAAAACATTTCTGAGAGGATTTTACGTTGATTAAAAGCACCAAAAAATGTAAATTTTCCGTTTTCAAAGACTCTCAAGCTATGGAAGCCACCAAACTTTGGCAGCCCTTCTGTCGCTAATTTTACCTTCGAAACCAGGCGACCCCCACCTCCTTAAATCGGAAATATCTCGACTTCTTTTAAAAATAAATGGGTATTTCTTTCATCGAAAGCAAGTCAAACGAACAAGCTCTAACAATAATTCTACATGCCCAAAAAATTTTGGCGCTTGATTCCACTGCGTCGTATCACTTATAATATGATGTGTTTGATTAGAAAGAGGGCACAGAACCCACCGGATCACCCGCCAAACAACCAAACTGAAGTTTTAACAACTTGATTATCGTCCTTACCTGTACATTATTCATGAAACGAACACATCACAGTCCAGTACGGATAATCATAAACAGACGCCGAGTTTCTAATTTCTAATTCACACCTCCGATGTCGGAATGCCAATGATCCTCCGCCCGTGGGGACTGGCGTTTGAAGCGAGCGATGTGTGTGTGTGTGTGCGTGTGTGCGTGTACGTGTGTGTGTGTGTGTGTGTGTGTGTGTGTGTGTGTGTGTGTGTGTGTTTGTGCGTTTGAGTGTGCGTGTGTATTATTGTGTTGAACTCCGCACAGAATCACTCGTTGGGCCCATTGCGTGTGAGCGAAACTCAACCAAAAACAAAACAAAACCACCAATAAACCAACAGCCCAGATCTTATAATCTATTAGGCTACCTATACGTTATTTTTTCCAAGCCTCGTCATATGGCTCTGAATGTCATTCGGTACTTTTACCAGTGTGGTGCCAGCCCAGGTCTGCCACAATAATAAACTGTTCTACCGTTAGTCCCGCCTGATTGACCACGGTCTAGGGCCTAGACCACGATCTACCTGCCTGTGCTGTGCCGAGAACAACACTTTGAGGGCGGCGATAAGGACAGCAAGTGACCAAACAAGACGTCGTCGATGGCCCCACGCTGGGTGCATTTACATCAAAAGCAAGAGGGAGGGGGTATAGGGGAAATTTATCAAAGCTAAGGTGGTGACCCTTACAGGTGCAGTGTGTCGCGTCGGCGCTTTGGTCGCTGTTTTCAGTACCTGATACAAGCAATACAAGTTACAAGCATCCAAACGGTAATCCGAAGTAATCGTGCACATGAACTTAATTTTCCTTTCTCCTGCTCGATATGTCGCATAGACTGCACCTAACTCTGCCCCTCACCCAATCCCCCCACCTCTTTATCTCTCTCTCCCTCCCTCTCTCTTTCTCTCTCTCTCTCTCTCTCTCTCTCTCTCTCTCTCTCTCTCTTTCTCTTTCTTTCTCCCCCTTCTTTTTCTCTGCCTTTTTCATTATCTACCTCTCTATCTATCTCTCTGTCTATCTCTCTGCCTATCTCTCTGTCTATCTATGTATCTCTCTATCTATCTCTCTATCTAACTGGCTGTCCGTACACAGTTATATCAGTTTATTTGTCTTTCGGTTTGTTAAGTGGCCTTTATTGACCGTTGGTCCCTCTTAGCTTGATATCAATAATCCTAAATCACTTTCCTCATCCAGGCATAGTTGAGTTGTCAGGTCATCGTGGTCAATGAAACAGCAACTTTTTGTTTCTTTTGGGTGTACATGTACTCACCCCTCGAACGATAAATCTTTCGGGTTTTGGTTTGTTTTTGTTGTTTGTTTGTTTTTTTTGGGGGGGTGGGTTTGTTTATTGTTGTTTTTGTTGTGGGTTTTTTTTTGGGGGGGGGTGGGGAGGGGGTAGGGGGGGCGGCATTGAAACGACAGGCTGGTGTAGAGATGCAATCTCATGTCGAGCTCATCAAGAGGAGTGAGTTTCGTTGGAGTTAGACCAGTACCTGATCTGATTAAATGTTATCGAGCCTCCTTTTTGAAATTTTGCACAAGCTAGACGTTTACATGTATCATAAGCGTCGGTGGCCTAGTGGTTACGCTCTCGGACTCACAACCGTAAGGTCGTGGGTTCGAATCCTGTCAGGGACCCGACGTTGTGTCTTTGGTAAAGGCACTTTACACGAATTTTCCTCACTTCACCCATGTGGGAATGGGTACCCAGCTATAGATAGGGAGCGCTTAATCAGCTGCTTGCACTGTATGCTTCCCTGGAATCTGAGAATGTTTCTGAGTGTTCTGTGGTGCTGCTATGGTAATAATATAGTGTAAAGCGCACTGAGCTTGCTGCGCTATACAAATTATGCTATTTATTATTTATTATTATTATTATAAGGCGCACCGTGCTGTAGCATACATTGATCATAACGCCATGAATGGATGCACATTATAATATCTGTCAGTTTTACTTCTCCTCAGCAGTCACAGCTGAACGCTGTGGAATAGCCTCTGAAAAGTAGACACTTGTCTCTTGGGGCGTTGTAACACTCTTTGAATACGACGCAGCTTTAGTAAAATATTTATAACACTACAGCGCGATATTTCTGACGCATTTCCCCGAACAAATACCATCGTAACAGTAAATTCACAACTTGGAGAGGGCAAAAAATCTTTAACTATACTGTTCTTCAAACGTGAAACGTGACAAGACGAAGGGTTTGTTCGACAACCACATAAATATTCAATTCAAATGACGGACCTTACCCACCCCATAGCTGCTCCTGTCCAGGCAACCCCCTCCGAAAGAAAGAAAAAAATAGAGACTACTTACTCAAACGAGGAAGGGCACTTTTAACCCCCTGTTCTCTGGGAATTTCCAATCCTTACGTGAAAAACTAAGGTACCAATTTGTTTTAACGACCCTGATGATTTACCGTCTGCTTTCGGTCTTTTTAAAATATTGGTGTTTTACGCCCCCATCGACAAAAGTTAGATAATTTAGAAGGTAGACTACTGACCCGGGTTGAGATGGATGCAATCCAACAGAAAGATCCGTCAGAAAGTAGAGAAAAATGTTCTCCCCACTCGGGAATCGAAGTCGGGTCTCCTGTGTGCGACAGCGAAGCGCCTAGCCACTACACCACAGACACTGATCTCTGCTTTCGTGACAGAAAGAACTACCTGCCGAGTGGGTGTGTGTGTGTGTGTGTGTGTGTGTGTGTGTGTGTGTGTGTGTGTGTGTACGTGCCTGCGTGTGTGTGTGAGAGTGTGTGAGGAA
>NW_004797495.1:1013649-1014921 GCF_000002075.1 Aplysia californica | reverse complement strand
AAGAGATAAGAGCGTCTGTGTGTGTGTGTTTGTGTGTGTGTGTGTGTGTGTGTGTGCGTGCATGTGTGTGTGTGTTTGTGCCTGTGTGTGGGCAAATTCATGTTCATGTTCTGCTTTGTTGTAAGGAATCACACTGAAATACGATGTTATATCAAGCTTTAGAAAACAACATTGCAGATTTTTTCCAAGTCTTAATATCTTCACACTGAGAGCCAATGTGACCTACTATGGTATGCTGTCCCCGTCAGCAAGATCTAGAGAAAATAAAACTGGTTTTGCAAGATGTTCTCTCATGCGATACACCCCATTCCTGTACAGATAAAGATAAAGGTGAAACTGAGGTCTCCAGTCAGAACATTTTTTCCCCTTTTTTTTAAAGGTTTGTCGCGTGTCTTATTTGTATGGGTGCCCGATATAAGTTATATACGACATATTACGATTATTAGACAATGTTGCAGTTTTTAAAAATCACTTGAAAATTGGGGTATAAAGTGGGAAAACAAATTCAATGACCTGAGACGAAGCTAGGTTTGTAGGGCTGAACACGTATCTTTGTGTGTTTTTTAAGCCAAATGTCTGACAGTTTCTGTCTTACATTTTGTTACAGGCATCTCATGACAGAAGATGAACTAAGCTGTGCAACAGGATATCGGGTCAATGCCATTGTGATATAACACAGATGAGAAGAACAAAGGGTCTTTAAAATAAAATATCTCTCTCGCTCTCTTGCTCTCCCCCTCCCCCCCTCGCTCTTTCTCTCTCTCTCTCTCTCTCTCTCTCTCTCTCTCTCTGATCTGACCCAACACACCCCAGCCACTCTCTTCTCTCCCACGCTCCGTCAACAAACAAACAATCAGGCAGATCTCAATTCCCCTCGACACACGTCACAAGCTGACTGACCTACAAACCGACCCCACAACACCACCACAGCCACAACAACAACAACAACAACAACAGCAAACGTTTTCTGGGTCGTGCTAATGGTCGTTCTCCGAGAATAAACGACTATGTTTACGATCCCAAGCCATGACACCATACCAACAGCACGTGAGGGAACCTCGATTTCTCTCTCTCTCTCTCTCTCTCTCTCTCTCTCTCTCTCTCTCTCTCTCTCTCTCTCTCTCTCTCTCTCTTTTATTAACTTTTAATCTTAAGTAGCTGTCTTTTAACACAATTTAGGTTATCAAAGAGGCAGGCTTCCGACCCTGCCTCTCAGGGCTACCCTGGGCTGAGTGGTGGGGTACAACACCCCTGCAGAAAGAAAGGCAGAGA
>NW_004797495.1:1011724-1013549 GCF_000002075.1 Aplysia californica | reverse complement strand
ACACACACACACACACACACACACACACACTAGCATACAGAAAGAAATGGGCCCCACAGGAGCCCGACATGGGCTGGCAAATGGACATCATGGTGTTATTCGTCTGTGCCAAGTAGTTTTCGTACATGAGCTATGGAGGGGTTCCTCATGTATTCGCCCATGTTCAGCCCATACTTAGCTCATACCTTACGTGGGTGCAACCTGCAGGTTCCTGACGAGCACACGTGGTCTCCATGTCGAACCCACTCATTTTTACTCCCAAAGTGCACTGGTATTCCATGGTATATCATCATCATCCAGTTCCAGATCTGCGACAGACATCGGCGATCATGGTTCTCTATTCATTCATGGTATATACCCTTTGCAAAACAGAAACATGCCGTATGCTCGACTCTGTTAGTGTCCTGTCCGTATGTTTGTGACTAGCCCACACGGTACCCATGGACATCCCGCCAGCTTTTTCCCACAAGACACAGGCATTAAACGTACTTGTTTGTTTTAGTAAGGTTTTACGTCGCTTGCAACCATGAGCTCCATGGGATGGATGTCAACAGAGAAGTCCAAAAGGGGAATCAGGCTTACTCTGCTCACCTCTCTAGCCTCAACAGCACAAAGTCTGTTTCAACTTACCAAGCACCCCGGAAATAGCAGTTCACAAGATAGTGGCAAACATACAAAAGAAGTAGAGGGAAAACGACGAAAGTGAGAATAAGGATAGAAAAAACAGCAGTTCCCCTAATGTTGTTTCGGCACGGTATGAGCATGACGCTGATAAATCAGCCCATTTTCAATTCTACTCTTGGGTGAGCCCAAAATGAATGGGTACTGTGCAGACTAGCCCATCCAATTGTCCCTGAACTAAAAATTTGGAGCGCTTTAATACCTATCCAGTAATAGCAGAGGTATCTTACTGCCAGGAACACCTACTTTGTAATCTTATTTATCGTTTATATCTCGTGAAAGGTCAACGTCTGTAACATGGGATTATAAAAGGCTTTTTCCAAGGCTAAGGCTACATTGTCATCGCTTCTATGTCGCCTGCGCACATCATGCTGTCTCCGTTAGATATTATAGGGCAACAACGCCTAAGCTCGTGGCTTTGGGTAACGGCGAGAAGATAGATAGATAGATAGATAGATAGATAGATAGATAGATAGATAGATAGATAGATAGATAGATAGATAGATAGATAGATAGATATAATTTTCTGGCAATGGGACTATAATAGGCAATATTCCGACGAAAATATAGGTCTTGCTCTCAATAGATGCTCCCTTTTTCAATAGAACGGATCTAAGAATTCCCAGCTCTACTTGGATCTGTCCGATCCAAACACTTCCTTTAACATATTATTATTGTTCTCCCGGGCCAGTGCCCTGTGGCTGTTTGTGTAAAAGCTTGTAAAAATCTGATCGATAATGTATTGTTAAATGGACGCAGGTGCTCATGAAGCATCGAAAAGGGCATGGTTGCCTCATTCTTTATTGATACGATCATAAAAGGTGAGCACGCTTCGGATGGCTGGATACTGGATACCATTCTTTACTGAACGTGAACAAGTGTACAGTTCTGCAGTTGTGCAGGCCGGTGCGTTTGAGTAAAAATGTGTATGATGAGTGTGTACGTACGTTAGTGGGTGAGAAAGAAAGAGAGAGAGAGAGAGAGAGAGAGAGAGAGAGAGAGAGAGAGAGAGCGAGAGAGAGAGAGTGTGTGAGTGTGTGTATGTGTGTGTGTATGTGTGTGTGTGTGTGTGTGTGTGTGTGTGTGTGTGTGTGTGTGTGTGTGTGTGTGTGAGTGTTTGCATCCCGTTACCCTGGCCACTTGG
>NW_004797495.1:1009174-1010908 GCF_000002075.1 Aplysia californica | reverse complement strand
CCTCTCTCTCTCTCTCTCTCTCTCTCTCTCCCACTGTCTCTCGCTCACTGCCTCCGTCGTTTAAACGCAAAGAGTCAACCCGTTGGCGACATGTAAAACAAGTCGACACCCAGCAGAGACAGAAGAATGCAAAAATGGAACAGATGGACATAAAGTAAGTGACGTCTCAGCTGGTTACACCCATCAACATAGTTTTTATCGTTTTTCCCCTTCTTTTTCTTGGGTTTTTTTTTCCTTTTAATGACGAGCTAGTCATAAACGGGCTGTGAAGCCTTTCTTTTTTAATGTGGAGACAGTTGAACGTTGCAAGTGCAGGCCCGGGATCATACACAGGAGGCGTTTTCGGTCGGACTAACTCTGAAGTTTAAGTTTAGAAGCTCGAAATGGACCAGATATTGAAAGATAGGTCGTCGCCAAACGTCAAAATGACAGCTTTCGCAAACTTCAGAACAGGGGAAGCCTGATGATTGTTGTTGTTGTTGTTGTTGTTGTTGTTGTTGTTGTTGTTGTTGTTGTTGTTGTTGTTGTTGTTGTTATTGTTGTTGTTGTCGTTGTTGTTGATGATGATGATGATGCAGATATTGAAAGATAGGTCGTGGCCAAACGTCAAAATGACAGCTTGCGCAAACTTCAGAACAGGGGAAGCCTGATGATTGTTGTTGTTGTTTTTGATGATGATGATATTGATGTTGCTGTTGTTGTTGCTGTTGCTGTTGTTTGCTTTTTTGGGAGTGGGTTGGTTTTCTGTTTTGTTTTGTTTTGTTTTGTTGTGTGGGGGGGGGGGGGGCAAGTTCGAGGCGATATTGCTCAACTTCGGGGCCAGTTTTCTCATTTTCCTTTTCCGCATCTTGTAGTAATTAAAGTTTCTATATCTTTGTCACATATTGTCCGGTTGACTTCGGTGTTTCTTTAGATTGTAGGAAAAGGGTGGTTTTGACAACATTTCAACCTAGTTTGTGAAATTTTGGACTTGCGTCTGAATTTGACTGGCTTGGTAATCGACACTTAACACTGGCGTGGTATACATAGGCAGCCAAAATAAAAAATGCTTATTAATGAATAACAAATAGCACAGTATGATAAGGTGATTAGAGACGTGAGGTAGCCTATGTGTAATTTTAAACTGTTTACTTTGGGCCTAATTAATTTTTCAAGGAATAAAGAGGGGGATAGCTTCAATATCAATCATACGTAAATATGTTCATTAGAAGAGTCCAGGGAGAATCTTTTTGGTGGACCGAACGCGCACTGAGCCTAATCCGTTTTGCTGTTTTTCTCTTGCTAAGCCCGTTTCCGTCTTGGTTGTTTTGGTCTAAAAGTTTAGAGGGGGGGGGGGGGTCGCTTAAGAATTCAAAGGTGGCATTACGGACCGTTTTATAAGTTCATAAACTAAACATCAAACTCATTTTTAAAATGCGGTTCCGACACGTTGTTAGGAATGTTGATACTTTCACTTTCATTTCAATCTTAAAGTCTGAAAAGTTTGTGGTTTCTTCTAAAAAAAATTGTGACGCAATGGCTAGTGCACTAGAGGTACAGATACATGTAGATAGATAGATAGACAGACAGATAGACAGACAGACAGATAGACAGACAGACAGACAGACAGACAAACAGACAGACAGATAAATAGATAGATGGACGGACGGACGGACGATGGAAGGATAGATGGATGAATGAATGGAAGGATGGATGAATGGATAGATAGATAGATAGATAGATAGATAGATAGAT
>NW_004797495.1:1007863-1008924 GCF_000002075.1 Aplysia californica | reverse complement strand
AACAACAACAACAACAACAACAACAACAACAACAACAACAACAACAACAACAACAACAACAACAACAACAACAACAACAACGCAAATCAACAGCAGCATGAACAACAGGGGTAACATCAGTAGCAACTGACTTACCTTTTCCAGAAATAAGGAACCAGCAACTTTTTTGTTTCAATTAATCCCGAAAACTTTGCCATTTGGCTCCGGCAACACAATACGAACAGAACTAAAAATAGAAAGTCGTTCAAACTTTTAGAAACTTGTTCGCATCCGTTCTGTCATGCTGAGTTGTCACATGTCACAGTTGTTCGTTTTGGTTTTTTAAGCATATTTACCGATTCTACAGTGCTTTTAGTCTTTTTGCATTGCTCTGTGTTGTTCTGTGTAGCCGGTCCCAAATGTGCACTGAAAGGTAACACCCACTCAACGTGCAGATAGGCCTAGTGCGAAATACTTAGGCCTACCAGCGACGCGTCGTCGGCTTTCGATGCGTAACGACCATAACGTCACCAAAAATGTAGGTCACAATTCACTCAGTGACTTGATGGAGCAAGGTGTGGGGACGGGGGAGGGGGAAGGAGGGGGAGGGGTGGGGGTGTCTGTGTACGAGGTCCGTTGCCAAATATATCACGCTCTGGTGAAAAAAAGGCTGTCATTGTTGGTGGCGACAACTTTCAGCCTCGCGAGGGCATTGTTATTTTTTCCAGCTTGTTTATTTTAGGAACAACATTTCCATTTGCACGAGTTCACGAGGTTTAGAATTTATTTTCCCTGTTCTCCACCAGTTGCTCTCTCCAAGGAAAAAGTTACATGAACAGCACAAAGCAGGCGGCCAACTGTATAAAACAGTGATTCTTTAACTTTACCTCCACGAGCCCTTTGTGCATATCTGAGGTCTCCACGAACCACAAGCGTTTCGGAACGCTGAAAACATTTAAACAAAAGGTACTCCAATTTTGAATATCAGAAACGTTTCACTAATCCCCTAGATATAACTTTAGCACCACCCTCCCCACCCCCCATAAACATTGGGAGGTTTATACACACCTCAGTTCAGCCCC
>NW_004797495.1:988394-1002359 GCF_000002075.1 Aplysia californica | reverse complement strand
CCCCCCGAACTATAACAGCCTTTCCACCCCCACTCCCCTTTCCACACTCACTCGCACGAATGCAAATGTCTTTTTCCTTAGGTCCGTTTTTCTCCCAGAAAAGACATGGATCTTTTATATAAAACTTGTTTTTGAAAGTAGGGGAAACAGTTACCAAATGTACTGTATCAGCATGAACTACAATCTATACTATGAAACGTTTTACATATCACCTACCTGGCGGTTCTGTCTGGTCCAGACCTGCCTTGTGTAAAGTTTAGCTGAACCGGTGGCTTATCACTTCTCACCTTTAACTCCTTGTATGTCTTTTTTTAGTCCTTTATTTTAAGTTGAAATCAACGGCACCCGAACCAAGCCTTGTTAGAAAAAAAAGTTTTCAAGTAAAAAATTCAAATCCTCTTAGGTAGGGTGGGTTGTCCTGTGCTATATTGAAATAGAACGTAAAGTCTCAGAGAACTACGCTGTCAGTGCCCTATTTTAACCTTCATATCTCTGACGTAACAAGAGATAGTGCAAACGTACAGACGGAATGGACACTCTTATACCACTAGGCAGTTTTCTGAAATATTAGAGCGACTTAGTTTAGATAGAATGGGCCCTGTGCTTTACCCCGCGTGAGGTGCGATGTGTTGCCACTTCATAAAATGACATTAGATACCGCGTCAGCTGCACGTGAGCATGAGAGACTTGAACTATAATAGAATATCAGTGCAGGTGTATGATGTAAGTGGATCTCATTCGTAGACGATGGGTTTACACAGGATCAGAAAAACTAACAAGGTCACCAAAGAGGTGGTATTACGGGGAACAAGACCTAGTGCAGTTTGGGATGAAATAGGAAGACGGCAATGACGATGGGTTGAATAATATATCTTTAGGAAGCCAAGTAGATGCGTAATAGTATAGAAAGTGTCGGATTAGAATCCACCGGGTAAGAGATCGAAGGAAGGTCACGGGAAATCTGGAGAAGAGCCACAGAGAATGGCGTAAATGCAAGTAGAAAGGCATGGGGTAATGTCAAGAAGTTAGTCCAAGATAGCCCCATAAGAAAAAGTGGAAAGTGCTTGTCTGTGACCCAAACCCTGGTTCAGGATTCGAAAGGCGATGATGATGATGGTGATGATGATGATGATGATGATGATGATGATGATGATGATGATGATGATGATGATGATGATGATGATGATGATGATGATTTCCATGGTTCCCCTTGATGGGGAGGACTGCCAACAGTAAGGAATGGGTACCGTGATTGTCAATGCTTACGCCAGATCTGACCTGTGAAGAAGAAGAAGAAGAAGAAGAGATGTGTGGACCTTTGTTTTGGCTGGGCTTGGACTTCATGCGAACAGTCCCTAGTTACGCATGGATCTGTGCCTGGGTCCATATTATTACGTACAGCCGATTGAAAGTTTGGTGTCAATATTTCAATCTTCAAAGAAGGCACGTACATACTTTTCGACCGGACAAATTAAACAAAAGCTCAACTTTAAAAAGATTGTTTTTAATTTGCGTAAAAATATGATTTTGTTAGGTAATAAAAGTGTGTGGGGTTTTTTTTTCTTTTTCTTTTGAAACAATTGTACTTTCGGAGAAACCTATGTTATCTCTCATGTTCTGGTGGACCAAAGTCTTAGGGTAGGTCTGATTCAAAGGCTTTCTTTAACTGTACATAACAAAGTACCGGCATCTGTGTTGGAATAGTTTAGCACTTCGCCATTGTGCGTAAACAGACTCGAATTCCATTCAGCTACACTCTAAATAAATGTAAGACGGACCAAAGTAGATTCTGATCATTTCAACGAATCCAATCAGATCACAAACTATATTATAAGATATATATGGGTTTATTGCTACTTCACATAATCGAAATATGGAAATCAGTTGCTAACAGTTCCAAGGACAATTTCGTTTGACCCACTAATCTAGATCTTTGCCAATTCGCCTTTTGGGATGACCTGGTTTCATTCAACATTCCGGTCTCGCAAAACGAAGTTAAACAACTGGGCTGCGAAGCGCACAAGTTCAGTCAAGTATGATCAAAGTCAATCA
Organism: Aplysia californica; assembly: GCF_000002075.1. Taxonomy (NCBI): domain Eukaryota; kingdom Metazoa; phylum Mollusca; class Gastropoda; order Aplysiida; family Aplysiidae; genus Aplysia; species Aplysia californica. The sequence continues at coordinate 1,000,307 of NW_004797495.1, read as the reverse complement.
GTCGGATCTGGAAGACAGGGGAAACTTCAGTTAGATCTACCTAACTTCTCAAATGGTTTGAGTAGAACTTCTACCTTCGAAAGTACTTGCTCGATTGATCAAAAATAATCTTCTAACTGTGAATAAGTGACCTTGCTTACTGCATTTCTTTTGTTTTGCTGTTGAGAAGCTAATCGACTCTATAACAATCATCTGGTGCTGGAAAAATACGAGACACACGGAAAGGAACAAAATCAGGACCATACATATGTATGAATTTCAAACACCACCACCACCACCCCAAGCCCCCTCGCCTTAGGCATTTATATATATACTAAAGGACATACGGATACTATTTTGTGAAAAGAGATCACAATGCCAGTTCATATGTGACAAGAACTACTCCCCTCAAAGTATTACCTTCATTACTATTGAGATAATGATATTGGCGTGTCGTTACGTAAGTGTGTGTATCATGATGGGCTGTGGTGAAGATGACCTTAGTGCAGGAGCTGTTTTTGAATTTGCGATATTTTTATAGACTGTTTCACTGTTCCCGACTTACTTGACTTTGTCCTGAGGGAAAGGGTCATTAGATCCTGAGCTTAAACCTCTTCCCTGACCTAACAGCGCAGAAAACGACGTAAAACTCATGATATGTTTAAAGTGTCGAAAATAGACATGCCAACATGTTAGTGTTAAATGTTGTTATTTGTGGTACCTGTTGAATTGCTTTCGATTTGACCCAGAAAAAGTATATGTATATTTTTAAGTCTGTGCCGAGCCGAGCCCCATTGGACCAGTGTCTGTAGTGTATGGGTAAAAAATCTCCGCCGCTGCATGCAAGAGACATGAGTTCAAGTCCAGTGTGGAGGAGTCTTTTCTAAAAAGTCGTTCCCCGTGAATGCTGTTGTTCACCCAGGTTGTGTTGACCCACACAAGCCAGGACCCAACAACAGCCTCCAAATGAAGTCAGTCAAGAGTAAGTGAATCCATTTGCATTGCCTACAAACAGGCAGTAACTTGGATGTCCAAAGTTTGTACCATTGCCACGTTTTGTATATTTAGAATCAAGGGGGAACGGCTTCCATTACACAGCTGTGTCAACGATAAACTATTAACTGGAAGCAACGAAGCAACCCGTTCACCCAACCGTACTGGGACACTGGGTCACAGCTTGTTAAGTGTTAAAAGGGTAAGAAGACCAACATTATTCTCTCTCTCTCTCTCTCTCTCTCTCTCTCTCTCTATCTATATCTCTCTCTCTCTCTCTCTCTCTCTCTCTCTATCTCTCTCTCTCTCTCTCTGTTACCATGGCCAGAAATTGAAACTGAAGCAAACGAAAGAGAAAAATTGCTCGAGCTCATAAACTGAAGCAACACTGTTTTAGTCAGAAGTATCTTTACGTTCTGCAATATATTCCCTTAGAAGACCGATGACCATTCCTTTATTATGCTAGCAAAGTCCTGCTTTATAACTTATAAGATATAATACTAAAACAATATAGTGATTTTCCCCATGCAGAACTCTGAAAGGCAGCCCTCCACTTGTCTTTTTTTCACTCTTTCGTTTTGACTCAAACGAACTTTTAGCACCCGAGTCCTGCTACAGTTGCAAGTACATGCTGACTCGCCAAAAGCTGCCACATGTTTGAGAGTGAGCCCAAGCGTTCCTCGTCTTCATTAGACCGTTACTTCTCTCTGTTCACAGGATGCTGACTGAGGGCACGGACTCGAAATTGTCCACCACGGTCGCCCATTGTCGAGGAGAAAAGTGGTAGTTTGGAAAGTGGCTTTATAATTATTGTTCTTTTTAAACAGGTGGGGGGGGGGGTGGAATGTGGTCGTTTGTAAACGATCTTTTTTATGATCTTGAACCGATGATCGTTAGAGACGGTTTTACTGCATATTTCTGCCTCCTATATCCCTCAGAATGCTTAGGAACAGATGTCGATTTGACTAATGGATCCAATCTGCATAATGATGTCAGATCTGCAGACCTGTCAACCACTCCATGACCAAAAATAAGAGTTGTTCTCAGAATCTTCCCTTTGTTCAGAGTTGGGGGCTCATGGACCCCAGAAGACTCAGTCTGCATTATAGACTGATCGTGGCGAATAAACGTAATACACGCGAAGGAAAACAAATAGAAAATGTATATTTTCACACCATATTAGGATAAGTCGCGTAAATATTGCGAATAAACGAAAAATAAGCTAATGCATTTTCGCATCATTAATTTTACGACAAGCTGGGTACGACTGATGGAAACGGAATTCAAAAGAAAAATCCGATCAAAAGCAAATCCAATCAGCGTTCTTTCACAGGCAAAAACAAAACAAACATATACATGTAATGGGAGGGCGACGCTTTTATCGGAGTACATGTACTTGGCGCGTTTGAGTCTGATAATGACGCAGGCTACTGCAGTCTTTATCAGACAGACCTCGGCTTCGCTTCATAAAACCTGACCCTGAAGTCCAGTAAGATCAATCGCATTCTGCGAGCATGGAAAGATCTGACCCTGCAATGGCGTATGGTAGCTGTCTGATTTGCCCATGGTCAAGATTTTCCTAAGTACCAGTTTGTGTACATGGTTTGTTTTGGATAAGTTCATCAAATTGCTGGATAATGGGAGCTTTTTCCCTTCATAAAGAAAAGAATCTGGCTGCCATTCACATGTATTAAACTGCAGTCGACATCATCTAAAATGGCTATTCATTGTCGATACATTAAAAGGTCTGTCTAAACAGGTTGATGACATTATAATGTAAAACAAAGGCAAGGAGGGAACGGAAAGTTGCCATTTGTGCATGTGATTGTCTTATACAGGTGACCGTGAGATTGAACCTGTATATCAAACAAGGATTTGAAAAACAAATGTTTGCAGTGTGAACGTTCCCTTTTACTCGTATTTACTTTACTTTTACTTTTGTGTCCTCTGTTACCGTTGAGCGTAGAGGAGAGCAGTTTTGCTTTAATGCTAGGCCAACTCCGCAGCTCTTTCAGTTGTGACATTATAATTTCTAAGGGTTTCCTTGACTCCTCCAGCCCATCTTTTGCGTGACCTTCCTCTTCTTTTATAGCCTTAGTGCTTGGTGTAATAGGCTCTCTAGGCTGGCTGGCTAAGTATCATAACAGGTGGCCAAACCATTAAAATGGTATTCTCTGTCTTTCTATGAAATACAGGCAGGACTCAGTGCCAATAGCTGCTCTTACTTCTTCATGTCTCTGCCTGTCTTGTCTTGTGATGTAAAGGGTTTTGCCGAGACATTTCATTTGCATGCTGTGATTTTGCTTTCATGTGTTTTACTTAATTTCCAGGTTTGGCACTTGTAGCATAATGTTGGTATACATATTGAAGTGATAAGCTGTCTCTTTGTGTCCATGGAAATGTTTGGATGAGATGGAAAGGGTGCGAGCTGGTAGGTGACAGCGTTAGCTTTTGGGTTCGCATTTCTATTTCTCTGTCTATGGATCTGTTTTCAGAAAAAGTGCTGCCAAGATAACTCCTTCACCTGTTTCAGTTGTTTACTATTTACACGGATGTTCAGGGGACCATGGTTTCTGCTCACTTTCATAGCCTCTGTTTTTAATGTGCTTATTTTCATGTCAAATTTCTCGTAGCTGTTGTTCAGTTCGGTAGTGTGATTTTGGAGACTTTGTTGGTTTGATAAATAAGACATTGGTCGTCTGCGAATTTAGGCTTTCCGGGGTTTGGTTTGCGTCTTGCGTTATTGTGTCTATATTACATATTAAAAGGAGGGGGGAATGAAACGCATACCTGTCGTGCTCCAGATCTTACTTTGAATTGCTTTCCTTTGTTCTTACTGAGCTTCTGCTATTGGCATATATACCTCTGACATTATCTAATACAGTTGTCCTCTGACGCCATACTTTCGATTGTCTTCCAGATTTTTGTATGTTATTATTTACTCTGTCGAAAGCTTTCCCCAGGTCTCTTTTATTTTAGACAAAATAATTACACTACATAGAACATGTTTCTCGAGAAGATGTTAGTGAGAGTAGGCCCACTTTTGAAAAACAGCTATATTAACCTCTTTCAGAAGCTTGCAGTCTCACTAGAGCCAGCCCTTTGGAGGTTTTACGATCTCTCCGTTTATTTGAGAACTTCAGACTCAAAGAGAATTTATCGAGCATATTCGATCAAAAATTAGAATCAATACTCAAACACGTTATGCTCTAGTTCCACTGAAAAGGGTTAATAGCTTATTTATGCTCTTGGTCGTGGTGCCGATCCATGGACCCTGAGATCGCCCCAGGGGAAGGTGGTTTTAATTGCTATTATTATTATTATTATTGTTTTTATTGTTGTTGTTGTTGTTATTATTATTATTATTATTATTATTATTACTATTATATGAAAGTAACGGAAAGAAGTCTTTTCTAAAACAGTTTACGGTGCTGAACTAACTGTAAGTAAATGAAAGTTGAAAGGTAGAAGATATTAGCAGATGAAAACGCTCGTGGGCGTAATAATATATTTATGATATGCGTGCATTGGATTTTCTCAAAAGTAATGCAAGGCGATTTATTAAGATTTGTTTCCAGTATCTTAACAACACCCAAGAAAAGAATTGCTAAAGGCAAGAGGCAGATTGGTGATCTTTCAGTTTAAAGGTAGGGGAGTCAGGGGGAAAGAGGAAGAGTGAGAAAGAGAGAGAGAGGGGGGGGGGGAGAGAGAAACGGGAGAAAAAGAGAGAGAGGGGGAGAAAGAAAGAGAGAGAAAGAAACAAGCAAGCAAACAAACAAACAAAGGGATTACAATTTAGTGCGTGCGGACGTTTGCGTGGTTTTGTTTCTCTATGGGGTTATCACCGATTTCAACGCTGTATATCTATGTTTAAGAAGCGGAAATTCCGAATTTAATAAATCAGCCCATTTTCAATTCTACTGTTTGGTGAGCCCAAAATGAATGGGCACTGTGCAGACTAGCCAATCTAATTGTCCCTGAACTAAAAATTTGGAGCGCTTTAAAACCTATCCAGTAAGAGCAGGGGTATCTTACTGCCAGGAACACCTACTTTGTAATCTTATTTATCGTTTATATCTCGTGAAAGGTCAACGTCTGTAACATGGGGTTATAAAAGGCTTTTTCCAAGGCTAAGGCTACATTCTCATCACTTCTATGTCGCCTGCGCACTTCACGCTGTCTTCCGTTGGATATTATAGGGCAACCACACCTGAGCTCGTGGCTTTGGGTAACGGCGAGAAGATATATTATATAATTTTCTGGCGATGGGAAAATTCCGACGAAAATATAGGTCTCACTCTCCATAGATGCTTCCTTTTTCAATTGAACAAATCTAAGAATTCCCAGCTCTACTTGGAACGGTCCGATCCAAACACTTCCGATCCAAACACTATTTTTTCCGATAATAATATGTTAATTATGTTATTATAGAGAGCCTGGAAAACTTCAACAAATAACCCTTTTTCAAAAACACCCCTTTGGGAGCTGAACAGGTGTCATAAGTCATCTGCCTCAAAACCCAGCATGAGTTAACTTCGCGGACCAGCGGACGAGAAAGATGTAGTTCGGCGGGGGTTCAGTTTGTGAGTGCTATCACACAGTATGTAGATGTATGTAGAAGAGAGGGTGTGTGAGAGAGTGTGTGTATCGTATGTATGTACATATATGTGTGTGTATGATTCATTCAAATGTCAGCTGAAGTCGTTTCTGTTTTTATATTAATAAGATGGATATTTGGAATAATTTTCTTTAGTCAGAACACAACGTTTCATGTTTCTGTTTTATGCTGTAATGTATTGTAAAGCGCTCAGAGCCTGTGTACTTTATTCGGGGTTGAGCGCTATATAAATGTCATTTATTATTATTATGAGCGATGAGTGTGTGGTGTGTGCGTGCGTGCGTGCGTGCGTAGGTGCACGTAAATATGAGTGTGTATGTGTGTGTTTGTGTGTGTGTGTGTGTGTGTGTGTGTGTGTGTGTGTGTGTGTGTGTGTATGTGTAGTGAAACACCAAACCAATGTGCCAGCATCTGAATAATAAAGACTTTCTTTACGTAACTTTATTCTTTATTCGTGTTTGCAATTCCAGTTTATTTTAATTTTTACGGCACATTTGCACATTTTCTGCTCGTGAATAACGTGTACCGCACAAGACAAACACTACACTTCTAACAAGAAAGGTGTAAAATACACCAGAGTTTCTACAGAACGTGGACCCAGAAAATTAACTTCAACTTTTAAGTCTTTTCGCCACATCTAAATCCTAGGCCTAGTACAAGGAGAACGCTCTAAATGCTATGAAAAGCCTGCACGTTCACGCATGATCTGTTGCTATTCCTCAGTGTCTTGCTTTCTTCGCGTGTGTCAAGAAGACACCATGAAGAATATTATTAGTGGAGCTTGCTTGTTTGCTCGCGACAGCATTTAATAGCGTGAAGTGTGTTTTACAAATGCGACCTTAAGCAAGTTCACAACCTGTGGAGAGAGTGTTTGAAATCTGGGACAGACTTTTTACATGAACTAACCTCATGATGCAAATGTTTAATCCAACTCAAGGGAACTCATGAATTTAGCAAAGTATAGTTCTCTAGTTTTTACACGATTGTTTCCCTTGCATTTCACTTCATTCGTTGCGACATCTTGGTGTCGTTGTGGATGTTGAATTGCTGTCGATGTCGCTGTCGCTGCTACTGATGCTCTCGTTGTTATTTGTTTTATGTTCTTTTGTTTCCTAAAGCCTTGGTATTGTTTCTCTACAGTATAGCCGCTTCATCCAAATGGAATTTCTTCTAAGAAATGGTTAAAGTGAGGAACAGGCTGTTTATGCCCTTGTGTCTTTCTATCTCAACAGGAGAAATAAGAATATTAGATGGCACATCTTGACACATTGTTGCAGAGTTCCTTCTCCCGTCGCTGCGGATGAGATCCCTATCCTTGGTCGGTAGGACAGAGAGAGAATGGTTTCGACAACGGTGTCCTCTTCGGACTTGGGAAGCTGTAATAGTTTGGTCATCATTTTGGGGGTTGTGTTGTTTTTGCGAGGGTTCTTAATTTGTTTTTATTTGGGTTGAAGTTGCTGTTGTTGTTGTTGTTGTTGTTGTTGTTGTTGTTTTTGTTTTTGGCTGAGTAGGGTGAGAGGGGGGGGGGCTCTAGTATGTTGAAAGAAGAAACAAAATAGTAAATGAAGACTTTATTTCCCCTCACCTCCTCCCCCACCCCCTTACGATGAATCTGAGTATTAACAGCTTTATAGGTATTTGATACGGAACACACAGCTAAATTTACAAGCTATATTGTGATGCTTCGCACAATTTAGTATATTCGCGCACGCACACATACATACAGACATCTATGTTCTCTCTTTCTCTTTCTCCCTCTCTATACCCCCTCTCTCCCTCTCTGTCTCTCTGTCTCTCTCTCTGTCTCTCTCTCTGTCTCTCTCTCTCTGTCTCTCTCTCTCTCTCTCTCTCTCTCTCTCTCCCTTTCTCTCTCTTTCTTTCTTTCTTCCTTTCTCTCTTCTCCCCTCCCTCTCCCCCCCCTCTCTCTCTCTCTCTCTCTCTCTCTCTCTCTCTCTCTCTCTCTCTTTCAAACACACGCATACGCACACACACACACACACACACACACGCACACACACACACGTACACACACACACACACACACATACACACACACACACATTCACACATACACATACACTATTGCAGACTCAATGCTTTATCAGAAAAGTAAAGACACTCAATAAAATATGCTCCCGACGCGAAAGTCAAACTCTTGTGTTTTCGGCTCAAAACCACTACACCACAGACATCGACTATGACATCCTGTAAGAGAAAAGGTGGGACTCTGGGGCTAGAGTCAATCTCTCCTCGCACAATTTCTAAAGACAAATTATTATGAAGACTCTCTGATTCGGTGGAAGTTTTAAAAATGTCTCTGTCGGAGTAGAAAATTTCACCTTACTCTTTTAACATCACAATGGAACAAGACACAGCCTAAGATTGACCCCACCCACCCACCCACTCCCCTCGGGAAAGAGAAAGAGAGGAAGGTCGAAATCCACTTAAGAGCAAGATCCACAGGCAGCTCTCTCAGGATTATGGGACACAGCTGGCCTGAGGTGGAGAAGATTGCCAAAAACAGAGACAGAAGGAGAGCTCTTCTTGGCGGCCTATCCCTAATACCAAGGTGAAAGAGGCGAGTGGTGAATACTTACTTACTTTTACTATTCATCCCCTGTTGCCAACGTTTCGAGGGGCGAAAGCACTATAATCTGACGTCATAGCTCATAGGATCAGTTCCCTTAAGAGCTGAAACTAGTTTTGTTTTCTTGGCAATTACTTTTGATTGATTTATTTTTGATTTTTTTTTAGTTCCAAAAAAAAAGGGAAAACAAATAGAGCAAGATGGCGCTCATTGGAAGCGTGATTGACGTCAACACCAGATGTAATAATAGTAATAATAATAATAATAGCTGCATTTATATAGCGCATATCCAGTTACTATTTGCGTTTTACAACTATAATTACCCCAGCAGACTCTAGAACACTCAGAAACCTTCTTGGCTTCCTGGAAATATACAGCGCAAGCTTAAGATTATACGCGCTAAAACGCAAACAGACAAAATTTGCAGAACGGCAGGCAAAGGGAAGAATCTTTTAACTCCAGAGAGACAAAGGTATGCCTAACTTCGATCGCGTCACTGCACTCGCTGCCCTCGGCAGTCACATGGTTATCGCAGGACAGAAAAATGTGTACCAAGATAACGCAAACAACTTCGTGCCAATTCTGTGCCACCACACCATCTTCTTCTAAGTCTCACCACGTTCCATCCGACATTCCACTTAACCTTTTTCTCTTTTTTTTTTCAAATAAAATGTCCAAGGACTTCAAACGTCACGCTAGGCCCTATATGAATGAGGGGATGCTTTAACAGACAAGTGTCAAAACTAATAACTGTGTTTCTAAAGAGAATACGGCTCGTAGATGGAATATCAGAGAAATACAAAAACCACGCCAGTTCTGCTTGAGTGTGAAGAACTGAAACTGATTTCACGTTCATCTGAAGATCTGTACTAGACAGCTGCTCTTGTGAATGTTTTGTTCGCTTTACTGTACTGTAAACTTTATTATTTGACCACATGTGTATGTGGGGGTATTCTGGGTGGGGGTAGAATTGTTTTTAAGTGTTGCGCAGTTCTCACTACTTTATGAGCGCCGAAATTGGATATTAATAATATTACAGGTATCTTTCTAACAAGCTTATCAACCACTGTCGCAGTCTATTAACAGAAGAAAGGAGAAACAAAGAACGCAAAGGTTGCTGTTGAAATATGTGACTGGTTGTACTCATTATAAACGTTTACCGCATCCATCGGTGTATTTGGGAATATATAGGATACAGGTTTCTTAGAGCAGAGTTGAGTTCGGATTCCCAACAAAAAAAGGCGGAGATGCTCAATAGAAATATTCAACGAACTAGGTTTCCCCTCGCTGAAATCAAACTCCTGTGTTTTGTGAGCAACAGTTATCTGAGCTCAGGGTCAAGCCACTACATCACAGCCGGATCCAAACCAGGGAGTTTACGGTAACAATAATACTGTAAAACTCTGATCTGAACAAAGAACACCACCATGAAAAACAACATTCGTAATCTACTAATTATAAGGCAGTAAAAAATTCGTGACTCAACTTATCCTCAAATATCTCTTTAACGGGTGAATCAATGTCACCCATACTTTGCATAGCAGTTTGCATCAATTTGTCTTAACTTAATCATATTTTTCCACTACTACTGAGGCCCGATTAAAAAACTTTTCTTCATAAATTTATATAAAATACTATTAATCTTCATCACACGGAAAATGTGATTGTTCGCAGCACATCTCGCACACATTTTGCATACGCATGTGGCCTACGTCACAGCTCGCCAATGACACTTTTTAGTGACAAAACTTTTTACAAAAAATATTTTTATAATGAACAACATTTTTTACACTCCAAAGGTTCCCTATACTATTGCGATTTTTTAAAAATTACAGACTTTTAAAATTGCCCGAGCCTTAAACTTTTTAAAATCTGTAGAAACCATCAACTGGGATTTTTTATTAGTATTTATTAAGGAATTTTCTAGAATACAGTGTGTAGGAGTTCGAAAAATATTCACCTGTTAAGGGAAGACCGGCATGCTTTTTTCAAAATCCGTTATTCACAGACTTAGCAATCATTTAAGGGCATTTTATATGACTTTGGAGGTCTTGTACGTTATTCAGGTGGCCAGATCTACTCTACTTCTGCGCTCCGGGCAATTTTTTACACTTTTGGGTGTTACGACCCCCTCTAAAACATTTTAGAGCAGGCGTATTTTTCTTATCTATAAAGCTACAGAGTTAATATTTTCACAGAGTAAACCCAGTATAGGTAGTTGCAACCTGTTAGAGGATTTTTTTATATCGTTAAAAATAAGCGCATGTAGTAATATGAAAAATATTCCATAAATCAAAAAAAGCCTCTAACAGGTTGCAACTACGCCAATTGCCCACCCTGAAGCCAAATTTCAAGGAAATCCTATAAACAGCCTTCGAAATCTCGCTGCACTAAAACCCCATACCCCTAAAAATATCGCGTTTTAGAGAAAACGCAAAAAAAACGCAACGCAAAAAAATAATAAAATGCGTTCGCATAGTTTTATTACTTTTTTTTACAACCGCAGACAGAAGAAGTAGTGTTCGTCTTTTTCAGTATCTACCACTGCACTATACCGATCACTCAGTTTGGAATAGAACTATGTAAAATTAAAAAGAATGGCTTGGAATGATGAGATAATACAATTTATTTCAAGAGAATAGCGCCAAGAAAGGGGAACAAAGTTACCTCAAAGCTTGAAACAGTGCAATCTTAATCGTACTTTATTCAGAATAATGAAGCGATAGGAGAAACACTTCTAAACACTGAAGTGCATTTCTGAACAGGTCGGATTTTCAGAATAAACATTTGTGTAATTTGTTAGGTGTATTTTTTTCTTCCTAAAATATAATTATTTCATCTTGAACTTCCATTCAAAAGTAACCGCCTTTGACTTTTGACAGTGGCATCACAAAAACCAAACAAGAAGCCCCACTTCTGTTAACATATCCGATAATGCCGACAGTTTAAACTTAAAATCCGATTCAGGTCCGATCACTTGTGCATAATTGATATTGATTAGTAAAGTATTTTGCATTGCAAGCTGAAGACGGGAATTCGATTCCGTATCAGAAAGATGATTTCATCCAGTACCTCCGCACTTGCTGTAACTTTTGGGACGAAAGAGCGTCCTTAAGTCTCGACAGCGGTGATAAAAGTAGGATGTCCAGCAGGAGTGGGACAGTCAGACAAGCCTGGTCTATCATATTTTTGGTAAAAGCTAGCTTTTTGTAGATAGTCTGTTTGTATGTTGCATTTTGTACGTGTCCTCGTTGTTGACACGGTGAGGAACATATATGTTGTGAAATAAAAACAGTACCTTTTGCTAGTCAACAATAGTGCATTATAACGAGCTGCATTTTAAAATATATAAATACTAGAATGGAGAGAATTACAGATTGTGAACAACAAAAAAAAGAAACAGTGAACCTCGCGTTGAATGCAACGAATCTGTCGAGTCCAACGTCCACGATTTTCGGCCCCCGAAGCATTTCAGACCCCTGTGCCAAGCTACCATGGCAAATCCTGGCTTATCTTGGGATCCTTTTGACTTCTTGAATCAAAAGCTCTTTACATTTTATAGACAGATGCTTTCCGAAGTTTCGGCCCAAATTTACCACCACCTAAGTTTAGAATTTAACAACTGGTGAACATGTCTACCGTCAGCTATATTTGGTGCCCGAACTTGATCAGTAATATGTTATGGAAAAAGGTAAAATCGCACAATAACACATACCGAAATAACACCTACCCCCCC
>NW_004797495.1:985911-987278 GCF_000002075.1 Aplysia californica | reverse complement strand
CCCCTTTTCCCACTCCAACCCGTCGACCGATCGCCAGTTGCTTGGATAAGATTAGTTCGGGTTCATTCATGTGGAAAAACTGCGCTAGGAATCAACATTTGGGTCAGCTGACAGAGCAAACTGTTACGTTGGACCCGAGTCCCTCGCATATTTGTTTGATAAAGACGAGGTAAAGTGGCCCACATTTATATCAGTCAAAGTTTATAACAGGATTCCGGCCATGGCATGAAATCCATAAATCCGACGTTTTATAATCTATAATAAAAAGTACTTAAAGTTATTTATAGCAAGCATTCGGACAGACTTGTTCAGTTATAACAGTGGTCCAATTATTGACAAAATCCCAACTAAAACAAATCGACAAGACGGCAAATAAAAGTAAATGAAGTAAGGCAACAGATAACCAGATAACATTTACGGTGAGCTGGACTTACGTGACATACGGTAGGCTAAGTTGATTGTGACACAATTCATGATGTGTCCTATTGTGTGCAGGTACAGTGTGTGTGGGGGGGGGGGGGGCTGGGTGCACTTTGGTGTTTATAAAAATTCAGTCAGTGACTTCGCATGGCCTAAGTCTGGTACCACATAGTCATCTTATCTCCTCATGTGGTGAGGAGAATTGTTTTAGGGGGGAAAAAGATTGAACGAAAAGCAGGCTCCTAACGTTAGGTATACCGCAGATCTATGTCATGTGCTTCTCAAATCATGTTTACCCAATCTCTATGAAACTAAGAAGCTAGAAAAAAAAGGAAGAGAAAGATGGGGGGGGGGGACTGAGGGTATCACTCGTAAAGAAAAGGGATACACTAAATTGATAAATAAGTAGTGGGTAATGTTTTGGGGGTTTTTTTTTAAGAATGATCACATTCGTTAATCATTAGTTACAGGGCACGAAAATTTCATTCCCGTCTGTAACAGGGTTCAGTCATAACAGTGATATCACACCAGTCCCTGCGATCCTGTTTTTGCCGAGGCCTGTTGTTTGCTGACATGAATAAGAAATAATCCATTGAACCTCTTTTACTCGGAGTCCGCTATCGGTGGATACGAGGTTCGCTGTAAAGGAATTCATAAGTTTACAACGCTATAGCTAATCATACACTTGTGCTAATTCCTGTCGTTTCTTTCGAAAGGTTTGCTTTGCTTATAAGCTTTGGAATTTTCATTGAGGTGAACATTTAAATTCTATTATGATAATGAACGAAAGTAAAAATGACCAATGTAATACTGTGGCCTCGCCAGGACAATAATTTTCAGCTCTACGGCGGCAAGTGTGTAAGTTAGCAAAACGTTCATCACATTGTCCCCTTCATTGTTAGCTTGTAACTTTTGACAGTGGCATCACAAAAACCAAACAAGAAGCC
>NW_004797495.1:983777-985744 GCF_000002075.1 Aplysia californica | reverse complement strand
TCTCTCTCTCTCTCTCTCTCTCTCTCATACGTGTTCATTTTCTCGCTTTTTTATCCCATGCCCCCCTAACCATTTTTTTTAAAAATCAATATTTGCGGTGTAGCGATCAGGCGCTTCGCTGTCACACTCGGGAGACTTGAGTTCGGTTCCTGGGCATTGAGACTTTCTTTTGAGTAGCTGGGTCTTTCTGTTGGGATGTGGTATCCCTCTAAGTCCAGGTTAGCTCTGACAGTGACAGGCAGGGTCGAAAGCCAGCTTCCTAAAAGATCTAAATTGTGTCAATAGACGAGTATAAACACCTGCATTACAAAAATAAACCCATAAAAAAACGACCAGCAAACAAACAAAAACCAAAAAAACCCACCACTCACACATCAAGGTAAATGCACGGGCAAACCAGGGTAAAAGACAACCTGAAATGTATGCTAAATTGAACACAACTTCTTGAAGATTACTGAATGAACATCGAAAAAGACTAGATTGCACTAAAATAAAGATCAGTGAGAAACGCGACAAGGTTTTTCCAAACACAAAAACAAACTTGGTGGTTCCGTTGGTGAAAACAGTCCAACGGGCTTTTGGATCGAAAGAAAATAGTAGCGATGATCATAAAAATACTGTTGAAGATTCCATACCGCGCGGCAATCTCTGACTGAATATTGACGTCATGGTCACTATTTTTAATACCGGGGATTCATTTTGTTCAAAACAAACTAAGATTTACACAATGGGACGTCATGTGTCCTGCTTCATAACAAAATTGTCAGAAACACATCATTCTGGATTGTTTAACGATTTGGAAGAGGAGAAGCTTGCGGTTACAACGATACTAAACATGTTAGGGTCACGCGGAGACACGTTGTTGTCGTCACCGTCTAATTATGGGCTTATTTGGGGCCTCTTTGATTTAAACAAATGGGCCCTACTTTGAAGAAGGTACCCTAAATTAAATTACCCTTAAACGATTTTTAAAAAATATTTTTCTAATGGAGGTCAGGATGTATCGGTTCCCAAGATATCCAGGTACCCGAAAATGTAAAAAGTAGAAAATCGATATTTTGACCCAAACATCGTATTTTGAAGACCCGCGCCTTCCCTTTAAGACAAATTGATAAGTCTTTGCGCAAAAGTTGGAGAATCTATGTTCGATAGTTAAGGAGATCAGAATAAGTTGCGCCATGCATTTTTGACCGCACTATAGTTGACGCATCGGCTCACCCCACAACCAAAGTGCGTCGTCAGCGTGTACGTGTGTGTTTGTGTGTGTGTATATGTGTGTGTATGTGTGTGTGTTTCTTTTGTTTGTTTGTTTGTTTTGCCTTGTCTTGGATTTTTTTTTGTTTTTTTTGGGGGGGGGGTTTCCTTCCGCCGGCAAACGTAACGAAATCAACGATAAAGACATCTTCAGCGCCCGAGATAAACAGTGACTTTCCTTGAAATCAGATAGATGAGTTGACTCGCATAAAAATATCACGGTGTATGAAAATGAAACCAAAAGAAATCTGTGGTAGTGTTTACGTGCCAAAAGACCGAGATAGATTAAATAAATGAGCTAATGATGGTGGTGGCTGCAGTGACGATAGAGCTGCCCCCGATGATGATGATGATGATGATGATGATGATGATGATGATGATGATGATGATGATGATGATGATGGTGATGATGATGATGGTGTTGGTGGTGGTGCTGTGGGAGGGGATGATGGTGTCGCTCTCACAATCACCGAAGAGGTCTTTACTAGTATTTGTTGTTGCTGACATAGTTCCTTCTGAGGATGGAGAAAGATAAGACAAAATAAGATAAGACAAGATAAGATAAGATTAGATCAGATCAGATCAGATCCGATAAGATTAAGAGATGCAAGCATGTTGGTTGGGTTGCAATATGAGATAAAAGTCGACCCGAGAGACGATTTTTTAAAAAATGTTACATAATATATACAGTCGAAATTGTCCAAGACGCCCCC
>NW_004797495.1:982366-983582 GCF_000002075.1 Aplysia californica | reverse complement strand
CGTTTTGATCAGGCCGCAGCACAGCCAGTCAGGGAGGCCACAACTAAAATAGCCCTAAGTTAGCCCAAACCAGAGTCCGATTGGGTTTTTACTCCCAGGCCTAGTTCAGAAAGTGCTGTGACATTTTGTTTCGACTCTCTCTAGCCACTTCCTAAAATTAAATTGAATCATTAGCTGCGGGTTCCAAATCAAGCACCTTTGGCCTCCTAAGTCACCAGATACCTGGCAACCCAGATAACAGTTCCAAAGTTTGCCAATTGACATTTTTCTAAGTGCACATGAGGTCACAATGAGGTGAAAGGTGAACTGTGCTTACAAAACCCCCGATATAAATAAAAATCAAGGTAGGCTATCTGTATAATAATTCAGACATGTATTATTAGGCCTAGATCTATCTAGATATTTTAAGCAAGGGAAGGGACAGGAAGGGTAGCCAGCATTATACATGTAAAAGGTTATTTTTGTGCTAGATCTATGGTGGGTTTTTTTTTTTAGCAAATTGAAACCTTACAAAATTAGTGTCCATATTCCGAATGAATAATATAAAATGTAGAATAAGCCTAGATCTAGATAAATCTAGATCTAGTCTAGGTCTAGTAGCGTAGTGTTTATATATTTTTAAATGGTATCCCCTCTTTTAGTTTTAGGCCTAAACCCTATCCCCTCCAAAACTCCCCCTCCCCAGAACTCGGGCCTTAACAGTTGCTTGTGAGGTTTGCCTAAAGATCCAACTGTTAGCTTTTGAAGCAATCCACGAAATTGGACCATCCTATCTCACAGAACTCATAAATGTGCAAGCATCCTTCAGAAATACAATACAGAGTAAACACATAAGATTGTCAACTAGAAATGGCTGAACAAAAATCGGAAATCGGGCTTTCAGTGTTTTAGCCCCTCTTTATGGAACACACTGCCGGCAGCAATAAGAAATGTTGAGACTGTGGATTCTTTCAAACGACACGTCAAGACACTTCTGTTCCAGAAAATGTTCAACTGTTCCAAATTGTAGCACCTCAGAGCAGATCTTCTGGAGTGGGCGCTTTATAAATGCCTTATGACTTATGACTTGCATATTGCTAGGCTAAGCTATGGTGGGTCAAGTAGTTTTTTTCAATACTAATGCTATTCACAGGGGCGGTTTGTTAACTGGACAAGACCGGCGGTGCCGGTCAGATTTTTGTCAACTGAACTGTTGACTAGAGGTTTATTGCTGATG
>NW_004797495.1:976827-980935 GCF_000002075.1 Aplysia californica | reverse complement strand
TGTTGTGAAGGAAGGGGGTGAGGGAGGGAAAAATAGTCGACGTGAATGACCGCCGGTCAGTTCTGTAAACCACGAGCCGCCACTGGCTATTCATATGTCGGTATATCTATGTGTTAAATTACGCTAACAAATGTTTTTTTCGTCTTAACAGGAAAACGAAGAAACACAACAAGAAAGTGAGAGTTTGTGGGATTTGGGGCAGGGGAGGGGGGGGGAGAAAAAGACAGGAGCAGAGTTCGTGTATGTGTAGGAGAAGGTCTTTTAGACTGCAGCTTTGGTTGCAACTGGATATGTTTTATTTTGACAGTGGCCATGCAATATGACCGCATTCTGATCTCAGTCAGTAGTACAAACTAGTACTTTACTATAATATACAATATTGAGGATGCTTATGGAGACCAGAATCAACATAATATAATGCAAACCATTGCGGCAGCAAAAAACAATAACAACACCAAACAAAAACAACAACAAATAAACAACAACAACAACAACAGCAACAACAATAACAACAACAACAACAGCAATAACAGCAGCAACATCACCACCACTACCACAACATAGGCCCTACCGCGTTTCTTCATAATGTACTCATCTTGTGCATGTTTATCCTCCGCGTCTGCTAGTATTAGTATCTTGAAATGTCAAAACGAAAGAGTGGGTTGGAACGAGCGATGGAGTTGGAGAAGAAAAAAATTAAAGAAGGAGAAGAACTGACAAAATTAACAAAACTGACTTCAATTTTTCATGTTAAAGAGAAAAGTAGTAGCGAAGCTTCTTCATCTCAAATCGACAACAAGAAGAGCCTACTGCTAGTACTATTGGAGCTGGGGTAGCTGACGGTGAAGCTTCTTCATCTCAAATCGACAGCAACCAAGAAGAGCCTACTGCTGAAGCTGAGCTAGCTGATGCTAAAACAGTCGAAACTGATAATACTTCAAGAACAATATCATATGATGTAGGGCTTCTAGGTGATATAAAGGACCATGTGCTTGAAATGTGCATAACTTGCGGAACAAACCAGTTTCGGAATTTGGCAAGTGACTATCCAGAAACAAAACGAGACTTTTCTGGCGTGAATCGATATTTAAATAACTGAGCATTCCAACGTGTTTTGTCAAAAGGAGAAGTAGTTGATCGTGACCGGTTCGTATATTCTCCGGGCAAAGCCTGTGTTTTCTGTTTCCCTTGTTTTTGTTTTCGCCAGACCGTGTACATCTTTCTGGTCGGGGGTTTACAGATTGGAAGAATATGACAAACTATTTAAAAACATATGAAACAAGTCCCAAACATATAAGCCCAGTCTTGACTTTATGTCAACTTTGTGTTACTGCTGGGCGAGTTAACGAGCGGTTACACCAAAACTTACTGGAACAACGAAAATACCGGAAAAACATTTTGTTACGTTGTATTAAGACAGTCATTTTTCTTTATGAGAGAGGGCTGGCTTTTCGAGGCAGTAATGAAATCGTTGGGTCCAAGGACAATGGGAACTACCTGAGTATTTTAGAACTAATTGGGCAGTTTGATCCATTTTTATCTCAGCATATCAAAACTCATGCCAACCAAGGACGTGGACACACTTCATACCTGTCAAAAACAACCTGTGAAGAATTGATTAACTTGTTAGGCAAGTATGTTCTTGACCTCATCAAGGGTAAAATTTCTAAGGCAAGGTACTTTTCGGCCTCCATAGTTTCTACTCCAGATGTTACGCATTCTGATCAGTTAACCATTGTTTTACGGTATGTCAATATGGTAGATCACCAGCCCGAGGAGCGCTTTTTGACATTCATTAACATCTCGAGCCATACATGACAGAATCTTGCAGATACGTTGCTCCAATACCTAGAGGGACAAGGCATCGACTTTGAGAATTGTTGTGGCCAGGCATACGACAATATTAGTAACATGTCTGGTAAATACACTGGAATGCAGAACATTTTGAAAAATAAAAATAATCTTGGGAATTATATTCCGTTCGCAGGCCACTCTCTAAATTTAGTTGGTCAATCAGCTGTAGATTGCTATGTGGTAGCTGTGTCTTTCTTTCAGTTCCTACAGCGCTTGTATTCATTTTTTGTTGCATCAACTCATCATCGGAATATTTTATTACGACACTTTGAGAAAAATCCTGAATGTCTAGTCCCAAAACACCCCTCAGATACCCGGTGGTCTGCCCGAGCTGATGCAACAGAAGCAGTCTTCAGGGGCTACAAACAATTCCAAAGTGCTCTACAAGAGATTGCAGAAGATATTGACCTGAAAGGTCTCACGAAGCACGAAGCTGGCGCTCTTGCAAGTTATATGGACACCATTGACGTTGTTTTCATGTGTGAACTTTGGAAAGACATTTTACATCGTTTCAATTGTTGCAGTAAACTGCTACAAAGTTCAACTATTGAACTAAGCCCGGCCATTGGATTGCTAAAAAGTTTAGACACATATAATATATATATATATATATATATATATATATATATATGTATATTATAAGTTTTATTTATAGATAAATATATAGATAGATTGTCTAGTCTAATTTTATGTATATTTATTATTGGAATTAAAAGAATATTAGTGCTTATATGTCATTGTCATGGTCATGATTTAAAGAGAAGCTTTAGTTGTACGTGCTTGGGCTTGGACGTGTGAAACTACACTACGTTAGCTTAGGCCTACATAAATACATGTATAAGACGTAGGTTAAACTGTGGCCTAGCCTGCTACTTGCAACGTCAGCATTCGTTTACTATTCGTTGGCAAATTTTGATAAGCAAGATCGGAACTGTTTCAGTTTCAGTTTCCATTCCATTTGTTTGTTTTTAAAATTTATTTATTTTAGCAAAGTCACATGAATGCGGTGCTAATATTTTCCGGACACCCCCTTATAAAAATCCATCAGTATTTTTTTCTCTTCTTGTGGAGAGTTTTGCCGGATTCGAAATAGTAGACCTTATTATTATATTGACGTGAAACAAAATCCGTCAAAAGTTGAAGTCCTGGACTTTTTTTTTTTTGGACTGTAAAATACGAATTCATGCTTGTTGATAGTTTTACTAGTAGGCTATATATGAATGTCAAGGCTTTAACGAAACTATTTTTTACCGTCTACCCGTGTAAGACGGCCGCGCATTGTCGAGGAGAAAAGTGGCCTTATAGAAGACAGGTGGCCGTCATACGTAGGACTCGTCAAAATAAAGAAAACAAACCATTTATTTCTGAGGTCCCAACTGAAGGTGGTTGCAGCAAAGATTTTTTTAACCTAGAATCTTTGGTTGCAGGCTTAGGGCCGGTCTGCCGGCTCATAAGTTGTTGTTGTTGTTGTTGTTGTTGTTGTTGTTGTTGTTGTTGTTGTTGTTGTTGTTGTTGTTGTTTTGAAAGGGGGAGAGGATAGGACGGTTTTTGTGGGACTTTTGTTGGCAGTTTTATTAATATTTTTGAAAACTTAAGGTTCTGTGAAAGGTCAAAACAGAACGAAATGTGTCAGACGAGGAGGGCCATATATATGACACAGTAAAGCAAGAAAATGGGTCAGATCGACGCCTCCACTTGACGAACGAGCGACACTTATGTCGCGAGTTTGTGTTTACTTCCATATTGTTGTGGACTGGGTTTACGGACTGAGTTGTGGGCAGGGCTTAGCTTATGACGAAAATATCGCTTCCCTTAGCCTATACCAGCAGCTGAAACTTTATTTTTAGGCCTATAATACACATTACACATAAAGTCACATTGGGTAAACTTGGGAGTGACCTAGGCAATTACCTTGGAGGGACTGACTATAACGACAGGTGAATATAATTTTGACGGCTCCAGGGGAAAGTGCATAATAAAAATAATAAAATAATAAAGCCCGGCCGTCTTAGACAGGTAATTTTGGGGTGTTAATTGATAAAATAGGGTGGGCCACGGGTTGGACAGGTGCCCGTTTTACACATTTAGATTTTATATTTTAAAAAAGCAAGGGGGAAAATGCAGGCCTACAGATGGCCATGTTATACAGGTGGCCGTCATGACAGCTCTTGGTTCGAAGTGTCATAGTCTATAGACCTGTGTGTGTGTGTGTGTGTGTGTGTGTGTGTGTGTGTGTGTGTGTGTGTGTGTGTTT
>NW_004797495.1:972912-976727 GCF_000002075.1 Aplysia californica | reverse complement strand
ATGTTCTTGACCTCATCAAGGGTAAAATTCTAAGGCAAGGTACTTTTCGGCCTCCATAGATTCTACTCCTGATGTTACGCATTCTGATCAGTTAACCATTGTTTTACGGTATGTCAGTATGGTAGATCACCAGCCCGAGGAGCGCTTTTTGACATTCATTAACATCTCGAGCCACACAGGACAGAATTTTGCAGATACGTTGCTCAAATTCCTAGAGGGGCAAGGCATCGACTTTGAGAATTGTTGTGGCCAGGCATACGACAATATTAGTAACATGTCTGGTAAATACACTGGAATGCAGAACATTTTGAAAAATAAAAATAATCTTGGGAATTATATTCCGTTCGCAGGCCACTCTCTAAATTTAGTTGGTCAATCAGCTGTAGATTGCTATGTGGTAGCTGTGTCTTTCTTTCAGTTCCTACAGCGCTTGTATTCATTTTTTGTTGCATCAACTCATCATCGGAATATTTTATTACGACACTTTGAGAAAAATCCTGAATGTCTAGTCCCAAAACACCCCTCAGATACCCGGTGGTCTGCCCGAGCTGATGCAACAGAAGCAGTCTTCAGGGGCTACAAACAATTCCAAAGTGCTCTACAAGAGATTGCAGAAGATATTGACCTGAAAGGTCTCACGAAGCACGAAGCTGGCGCTCTTGCAAGTTATATGGACACCATTGACGTTGTTTTCATGTGTGAACTTTGGAAAGACATTTTACATCGTTTCAATTGTTGCAGTAAACTGCTACAAAGTTCAACTATTGAACTAAGCCCGGCCATTGGATTGCTAAAAAGTTTAGACACATATAATATATATATATATATATATATATATATATATATATGTATATTATAAGTTTTATTTATAGATAAATATATAGATAGATTGTCTAGTCTAATTTTATGTTTATTTATTATTGGAATTAAAAGAATATTAGTGCTTATATGTCATTGTCATGGTCATGATTTAAAGAGAAGCTTTAGTTGTACGTGCTTGGGCTTGGACGTGTGAAACTACACTACGTTAGCTTAGGCCTACATAAATACATGTATAAGACGTAGGTTAAACTGTGGCCTAGCCTGCTACTTGCAACGTCAGCATTCGTTTACTATTCGTTGGCAAATTTTGATAAGCAAGATCGGAACTGTTTCAGTTTCAGTTTCCATTCCATTTGTTTGTTTTTAAAATTTATTTATTTTAGCAAAGTCACATGAATGCGGTGCTAATATTTTCCGGACACCCCCTTATAAAAATCCATCAGTATTTTTTTCTCTTCTTGTGGAGAGTTTTGCCGGATTCGAAATAGTAGACCTTATTATTATATTGACGTGAAACAAAATCCGTCAAAAGTTGAAGTCCTGGACTTTTTTTTTTTTGGACTGTAAAATACGAATTCATGCTTGTTGATAGTTTTACTAGTAGGCTATATATGAATGTCAAGGCTTTAACGAAACTATTTTTTACCGTCTACCCGTGTAAGACGGCCGCGCATTGTCGAGGAGAAAAGTGGCCTTATAGAAGACAGGTGGCCGTCATACGTAGGACTCGTCAAAATAAAGAAAACAAACCATTTATTTCTGAGGTCCCAACTGAAGGTGGTTGCAGCAAAGATTTTTTTAACCTAGAATCTTTGGTTGCAGGCTTAGGGCCGGTCTGCCGGCTCATAAGTTATTATTGTTGTTATTATTGTTGTTGTTGTTGTTGTTGTTATTGTTGTTGTTGTTGTTGTTGTTTTGAAAGGGGGAGAGGATAGGACGGTTTTTGTGGGACTTTTGTTGGCAGTTTTATTAATTTTTTTAAAAACTTAAGGTTCTGTGAAAGGTCAAAACAGAACGAAATGTGTCAGACGAGGAGGGCCATATATATGACACAGTAAAGCAAGAAAATGGGTCAGATCGACGCCTCCACTTGACGAACGAGCGACACTTATGTCGCGAGTTTGTGTTTACTTCCATATTGTTGTGGACTGGGTTTACGGACTGAGTTGTGGGCAGGGCTTAGCTTATGACGAAAATATCGCTTCCCTTAGCCTATACCAGCAGCTGAAACTTTATTTTTAGGCCTATAATACACATTACACATAAAGTCACATTGGGTAAACTTGGGAGTGACCTAGGCAATTACCTTGGAGGGACTGACTATAACGACAGGTGAATATAATTTTGACGGCTCCAGGGGAAAGTGCATAATAAAAATAATGAAATAGTAAAGCCCGGCCGTCTTAGACAGGTAATTTTGGGGTGTTAATTGATAAAATAGGGTGGGCCACGGGTTGGACAGGTGCCCGTTTTACACATTTAGAATTTATATTTTAAAAAAGCAAGGGGGAAAATGCAGGCCTACAGATGGCCATGTTATACAGGTGGCCGTCATGACAGCTCTTGGTTCGAAGTGTCATAGTCTATAGACCTGTGTGTGTGTGTGTGTGTGTGTGTGTGTGTGTGTGTGTGTGTGTGTGTGTGTGTGTTTTCACCCCTCACTTCTATCCCCTTTAAGTGGGTGGTTGGCGGGTGCCCTGGTGTGGTTTGCTTCTTCTTTCCTATCAAACATCTATGGTCTTAATATCTCCGCTCCTTTCTTTTTGTGTTTGTTACTCTTTTGTGACACCTCTAATCTTCGGCACTTATATGACCTTATAGTGTTGCAAATGCCGTAAAACTCTTACTAAAACTGAAACTATGCCCTTTCGCTAAAAATGTTCTGTCAGTTCTGGTCGTTTCCGTGCAAACATTCTTCTGTGGATCTTTTTACCTCGATCACCGGACAGTTTCCTGGAATTTCCTCGATCGATCCGACAAAATAAATAAATTATTATACGCTAGGGCTAGCCTAGAAATAAGTTCCTGATAACCATTGAACTCATTGAATTGTATTCGTAGCCAAGGCAGGCAGATGTTCTAGGCTAGATGTAGATCGTCCACAAACACACACCGCTCTCCCTCTGTCGATCGAGTGTTTCAAATCCTGGCGAGGTAAGTTCTCATTTAGATTTATTTAATCTTAGTAATAATATTATAATCATAGATCTAAAATCTAGATTTAGATCTACTACCTAAATTACCCTATAAAAGTGCGATCAAACTACACTTTCGTCTCATTGAAACCTAGAGTAGATCTAGATCTAGATATCTAGATCTAGGTCTACATCAAATATCTAGGATCGAGATTCTAGGCTAGCCAAGCAAGATTCTGAATTCTGGATCTGGTAAGAATAATTTCAATAAGGTAAATATTTACTTAGATATATGCACCCACTCACAGATGCACTGATTTGAGGGCTAAAACTGCCATAATTTTTGCTGCAAAACACGTATGGCCACTTAAACCCTTGGAATTCAATGGTTTTCAAGTACATATCAATCCAATTTTCCAAAACATCAAATCTTTGTGAAATGCGGGGGGGCCCCCCCCCCTGAAACCCCCCAAATTCTTTTTAGTGTCACAGTCAGGCGCTACGCTGTACATCAAGTTTCTAGGTCTTTGTCCTGGGATGTTCTGTTCTTCTTAGCCTTATTTTGACCGCTTCCCATAATAATAATAGATCTATATTCTAAATGTGAGGCAGCGTGATGGAATCAGGCTCTCGTCAATTTTTGGGCCTGCAGAGTTATTGGTATCATCGTAAAGCTTGTTCAGTTGTCTTTATTTGGATGAAAATATATTCATTTATCTTGAATACAAGTCGAGATATATGCGAATGAAGGAGGTGGGGGTTACCTGTTTTCAGAGGTAAAATTAGTGAGAAAGAGGCCGCCAAAGATTAGTTATTTCCTTAGCTTAAGAGTCCGTGGTAACTGAAAATTTACATTTT
>NW_004797495.1:935802-972451 GCF_000002075.1 Aplysia californica | reverse complement strand
AAATTTCAAACCGAATTAGGCTTCAAATCCTCAAATTATATGGGGAAATACCCCAGCCCCCGGGCCACATATATAGACAAGTGCAGAGAAATTATAAATGAGATTAGGCTTAATTGCTAGCAATATAATAATATACTTTGAATATAGACCATCAAATATGTCATAAACTAATAATTTGGTACGGTAACAAATTTAAGTCAGAAATTATGTAATACGAATATAAAAAAGCTCTATACAGTACCTGAGCATGAGGTAAAATACGAATAGGCCTACGGGTGGAAAAACTCTTAATTATTGATCCAGTTCAGTTACTAAGATCTATTTATGTAGCTTTGCAATTTTGAAAGCTACCATTTCGTTTCTGGCATATGTGGATACGGGCTAGACTAAGGGGTACCAGTAAAACCTGGAAACTCAATTCTGTTATACTTGTTATAGGCTGTTGCTCTGCTTTGGAACGGCAGGTGCCTGATCAATGAGTTCAAAATTAATTAAGATGTTAAAAATGGAAAGGTTTTTTTCACTATTTATATAAGCCATATATTTGATTTCTGCTTCATAAATTTCATTAATGATTTAACAAAGTGAGGTATCATCAATAGATTATTGCATTGAACATAAATGGAAAACAAATACGCACGTACGTGACGTGGAGTCAGTTAAAAACTAAATCTGCGAGACCACTAAATTTCCTTTGGTTTAGCCATGTTTTCAGTTTAGAAATGGTTGCTAAAATAGAATGAAAACAATTAGGAATTTTATTTTCTTCAGTTTTCAGATTGTGATTAGTTTAACGGAGCTCCTGAACATGTAGATGGTTTTTGTGGAATAATGTACATTACATAACTCTTCTGTTATAACTGTTAGGTAACGTATCGGGATTTAGACAGTATCTTTCTTCTACTCGGTAGTCACTTTTGGGTTATAGTGTACTAGAAGACAAGAATAAAACAAAGAGCCTTTTCAGACGTGCGTTTCTTCACCTTCTCTCTCTATCTCATCTGTTTGTATCCACAAACCGAACTATATTACATGGTGGCAGCGGTTGAAAACGGTATATTATATATCTAAGTGTCATTTTTAAACTTTTTAAATCATGGCTGAACAAGACACGGATGTTAACGTTCATCAGGCGGTGAAACAACAGTTTATCGCCGCGTGTCTCTACCCCCGCCGAAGTCCTTTGATGGGAAGGCAGAATCGTGGCCTCGTTGGAGACAACGTTTCAGCAGGTTTCGTTCATTCACGGGTCTACTGAACAAGTCACAGCCAGAGCAGGTCAGTACTCTACTGTACACTATGGGGAAGGTAGCCGACGACATCCTCACGACTTTGTCAATCAAGGAAAGCACCGCTACATACACAGAAGTGATAGAGGCGTTTGACACTCACTTTGATGCACGCAAAAATATCATTTTCGCTTATGCAAAATTCAACAAACACACTTAGTTACCGGGAGATAGTGTCGATATATTCATCCAAGGCTTGCACAGGCTCGCAGATGACTCCAGCTTTGGAGTCCTCAAAGATGAGCTCATAAGAGACAGAATAGTTGTCGGAGTAAGGGACGATGACCTGTCCAAGCAGCCCCAATTGAAGCTCATACTCACCCTCAGTGAGGCTATACAAATAAGCCGACAAGCTGAAGTACGTGATGAAAGCCAGACACTCGTACGACCTCGAGTTGAGCTAGTCACAACAAAACCACACAACATGCGTAGTGCGTCGAGTGCTTCAAGTTCAAGGCCTCCGCACAAACCACACACTCCACACAGGTTCCAAGAGACCTTGTGGATACTGTGGTCGCCTCCCTAGCCACAAACGAGACGCCTGCCCTGCCAAGTCTGCAGTATGTGGTTCCTGTGGCAAGAGAGGCCACTATAAAGCATTTTGCCGTAGTCACCCTAAAGTTCAGGAAGTATCAGTCAACTCCTACCACGTAGCTGAGGCCCCAGACTTTTTAGGTTACATCACTGTGAACGAAGTCGACAGCCCAGATGAGTGGTCTGCTATCATTAAGTTGAATTCCGTCCCAACAAAATTCAAGCTTGATACTGGTGCTGCGATCTCTGTCATCGGAGACAGAAGTGTGGACACAAGTCAACCTCTCAATAGCTGCGGCAAAATTGTAAAAGGCCCTGGTGACACACCTCTGTCTACTCTTGGCACCTTTGAGGCTGATCTAAAGTTTAAAGAAAAAGCCATGAAGGAGACAATATTCGCTGTAAAAGACCAACCACATGCCCTACTCAGCAGGTCAGCATGTGTAAAGCTGGGTCTCATTGCCAGACTCAATGCAGTCCACGAGACATCTTCTGATTTCAAACGAGAGTTCCCTGATGTCTTCAAAGGACTACGACAACTGAAAGACCCTTACACGATCAAGCTACAAGAAAGCGCTGATCCTGTGCGCTTGTACACAGCACGAAAAGTAGCCCACCCTCTACTGCCAAAAGTCAAGACCGAAATTGACCGAATGTTGGCTGAAGGCGTGATCTCACCCGTAACTGAGCTCACAGAATGGTGTTCCGGCATGGTTGTTGTGCCAAAGAGAAACGACTCAGTTAGAATATGCGTGGACCTCACCAGTCTAAACAAGGCAGTGAGACGAGAAGTTCATCCTTTGGCAACCGTAGACGAACAGCTTGCCAAGCTTGCAGGGTCTACAATATTCACTAAGCTGGATGCGACGAGCGGATTCTGGCAAATCCCTCTCGATCCAGACTCCAGAAGGTACACTACCTTCATAACACCGTTTGGGAGATTCTGCTTTAACCGTCTTTCCTTTGGCATATCCCCAGCCCCAGAAATCTTCCAAAGGAAAATGTGTAACATTGTGGACGGCCTTCCAGGTGTCATTTGTCACATAGATAACATTCTCATTCATGCACCTGATCAGGACACTCACAATAAGCGAGTTAGACTAGTCCTGAAGCGTCCCCAGAGAGCTAAGATCACTCTAAACGACAAGTGTGAATTTTCACAACCGTCAATCAAGTTTCTCGGGCACATAGGGAACAACACAGGCCTCAAGGTAGATCCAGCAAAAGTGGACGCCATTCAAAAGTTCCCTCAACCCAAGAACGTCCCTGAGTTACAACGCTTTCTGGGTACGGTGAACCAGATGGCAAAATTCTCTCCTAACTTAGCTACTGCAACTGAACCTTTGCGAGCATTGCTAAAAAAGACTCATTGTGGACCTGGGGAGAACATCAAGAGGCATCTTTTCAATGCACCAAAGATGGCCTCACCACAACACCAATACTGGCACACTACTCGCCTGACCGGGAGACTATCGTTGCTGCAGATGCTTCCATGTCTGGCCTCGGGGCACTATTTCTACAGATATAAGATGATGGTTCTCGCAGACCTGTCAGCTACATCTCACGAGCTCTGACAGATGCAGAAAAGAACTACGCAGTCATCGAGAAGGAAGCCCTTGCAGCTACATGGGCATCAGAACGTTTCAGTGAATACATCCTTGGCAAGCAGTATACACTGGAGACTGATCACAAACCCTTGGTCCCTCTCCTCTCTACCAAGGAACTCCACAAAATGCCACAAAGGATCCACCGATTCCGTCTGAGGCTGATGCGCTTTTCCCCAAATGTGATGCATGTTTCAGGAAAGCATCAGATCACTGCGGACGCACTTTCTCGTGCTCCGACAAATCTGCCATCAACTGCTGAAGCACTCTTCGTTGACGAAGTGACAGACTTCGCACAACAGGCTATTGACAGCCTCTCTGCTTCACCACAGAGAATTCAAAATATCGTCTCACAGCAGAAGAGCGACCCAGAAACGTCGGAAGTCCGGAAATACTGTACTAGAGGCTGGCCAGGATACATGCCTGAAAATCCACTTCTGAAACTGTACTAGACTAATCGTCACCATATCAGCATTGTGGATGATATCTTTTTATTTGAGACCGGCTTGTCATTCCACGGGATTTGAGAATGGACATTCTCAGTCGACTCCACGAAAGCCATCTTGGGATCACGAAGTGCCTAGCTCTTGCTCAAACTTCAGTCTGGTGGCCCAACATCACCAGTCAGATCGAGGACATGGTGAACAAGTGCAACACCTGTGCAAAACGTCGACCTGTCCAGAAGGAAACTCTGCTCCCTTCCTCATTACCAGACCGACCTTAGTCTCGATTGGCCATGGATCTGTTTGACCTGAAAGGTCAGAATTACATCGTCATGGTCGACTATTACTCTCGTTGGGTAGAGTTACGCTTACTCGAAAAGCTCAACTGCGTATTCGTTATCAATAAACTCAAGTCCATCTTTGCCACTCACGGCATCCCAGAGTCAGTCGTGTCCGACAGTGGCCCTCAGTTCTCTAGAGCCAGCTTCCAAGCTTTTGCAAAAGAGTTTGGTTTCATTCACATCACCAGCTCAGCTCTCCGAGATATCCCCAGAGCAATGGTGAGGCAGAAAGAGCAGTGCAAACAGTGAAGCTTCTCCTCAAGAAAGCCGACGATTCGTACGCTGCCCTTCTGCTATACCGGGCTACTCCTTTACAAAACGGGTATGCCCCAAGTGAGCTCCTCTTGGGAAGGAAACTCCAAAGCAAAGTCCCCATTATGCAGGACAACTTACATCCAAGTTCTGTTGACCTACCCTCTTTTCGTCAAAGGGAGGAGAAGAGGAAAGAGATCATGCGTTTGCAATACTACAAGAGACACGGTGCCAAATTTCTTCCAGAACTTTGCCCCGGTGATTCTGTCCACATTCGAGACCTAGGCCGACCGGGCATCGTTAACAACAGACACCCCAATCCGCGCTCCTACACAGTGACCACTGAAAAAAGGAGAACCGTCCGTGGCAACAGAAGTAATCTCGTGGCTACCCCAGAGCCCACAACAACACAAGAGCCCGGAGACAACACACCGTCTTCGACACAGCAACCTGACACCCCAAGCCCTGCCCGGGAGTCAGCGCAAACGCCGGCGGCCCCAGCGCAGACACCACGTGTCAGCCGATACGGCAGAGAAATCAGAGTACCAATGAGACCAGACCTGTGCCTGTGACCCAGTGACAGTATGACCTAGCTCTGTGCTTTAAATTCAAATCCAAGTCTCAAGAACTCATTAATTAAGTGTTGTGAACAAGTGAAACTTATAGAGATCTATTATAATAGATGATCAAGCACTGGGACAATAACTTCGGGGGGAGATGTGGAATAATGTACATTACATAACTTTTCTGTTATAAATGCTAGGTAACGTATCGGGATTTGGACAG
Source organism: Aplysia californica (assembly GCF_000002075.1). Taxonomy (NCBI): domain Eukaryota; kingdom Metazoa; phylum Mollusca; class Gastropoda; order Aplysiida; family Aplysiidae; genus Aplysia; species Aplysia californica. The sequence continues at coordinate 967,202 of NW_004797495.1, read as the reverse complement.
TATCTTTCTTCTACTCAGTCGTCACTTTTCGGTTACAGTGTACTAGAATGAATAAAACAAAGAGCCTTTTCAGACGTGCGTTTCTTCACTCTCTCTCTATCTGTTTGTACCCACAAACCGAACAATATTACAATTTTCAAATCAGATGTGTTCTTATTCCATTCTAGGCCAAAATCATAATATGAGTAATTAAGGTAGGTTTATTATAAGAAGTAATGATTACATGTATTGTGGTGCAGTTTGCTATTGTGTGTATTGTGGTGCAGTTTGCTATTGTGTGTATTGTGGTGCACTTTGCTATTGTGTGTATTGTGGTGCAGTTTGCTATTGTGTGTATTGTGGTGCAGTAATTGTTATTGTTATTATTATTATGGTGCAGCGCCAGTTTGTACTCCTGATAATAACAACAACAAAAGTTAAAAATCGCACCATTTATTTAAGTGCAGTGGTCATTTGAGTTTGCAAAGTCCTAGCCAATAGCAAAATTCCAAAGAGAGAATTTTGAAAAAAAAATCTCCCAACTTTCTTTATATGAGATCTTGTTAACTGTTGAAGGAAACCACTAATGAGGTTGAAGTGAAAGATATCACAACAAGAGAGATACAATAACGACGGATAGGTCGAATACAGAAGACTCGAAATCACGCATGCGTCAAAATGTGCCTGCGGTCCCATTTTTTCCCTTCTTTATCTTTGTAAGATATCCCTCGAACTACGGATACGTCGAACTGCTGAGGCCGGTCCCAATAAATTTGATCTATCCAGTTGTACTGTATGTATAATAGTTGTTAGATCTTTGCTGCTGCTTCCACTGCGACCAGGGGCGGTTTGTTAACTGGGCAAGACCGGCGGAGCAGGTCAAATTTTTGTGAGCTGGACTGCTGACAAGAGATTTACTGCTGATGATGATTTTCATTCAGTTTTAAGTAAATCCAAACAAACATGTTTCAACATTCAAGAAGCACCTTGCCGATTTGAAGGCGCTCAAACAGACTAGTGGGATTCACTGCTGTTTTGTCGCGTTACACTGCCTCATTCCTTCACGTTTGTTTATTGCTCGTAACTTTAAATCGTCTCTCGTCACGCCGACGCCGTCACGTCGCGGAACTTCGTACGAGGACAAACCGAACACGCGCGCTCAGCGATGACGTCAGTCCCCTGGACAAATCCATCGACTGCCCTCAGTCAGAGCGAATATAGCATCCCTTAATTGCCAAATTGGCCTTTGTGCTGCTTACAAAATTAAGAATGAGACTGTCTTGAGCAGCACAGACAAATGTATTATTTTATCAGCAATACATGTATTTATCATTCAGCCTTACTCTAACTATTATCAGAACATTTATTGTCAACATGGCTCTAATCTCTTTTGTTCATTGAATCTTTGGCCACCTATAGTTCCGGTTTGGTATTTATTCATCGCGTTCTCCCCACTAATAACTTATCTGGCCCATATGAGTCTTTCCAGCGAAAAGAGGAATCGTCTAGTGAAGATATAATATATAAAGAGAATTATAAGGAGGAGCGATAGGCAGGCACTTGGCTGGCAGAGTCTGGGCCGAAAACAGTAAGGCCTACCCCGACCCTTCCCTCCCCCTTTCCATCGTCACCCCAGCAAGACACCAAGTTCTATAATTAGTATTAGCATTTGACACACTTCCCCACTTTGTTACATCACAGTGTTCTGTTCTGAGAACTGAGAAGTGCAATGAAGAACGTTTGATTATACATTGTATAATGATTGGAAACTGTTGTGTGCTATCCTTGTCCAGCTTTGTTCTAGTATCTGATTGTAGACTTGATCTGCATGGGACAGCGTCACTGGTACAGTATTAATTGACTTTTTGTCATCATACACTTTCAGTTTGTTTTCTAGCATAGTCTGTGCCGATCAAGTCAGTTTCTATTAATCTCAGTAACTTCCATTATACATTATTCCTAATATTGTTTCTTGACACTACAATATTTTAGCTCTTTCACATTATATTATACGGTTTACACTGATGTGTGTGACTGGGGGAGGGGGTGGGGAAGGCGAAAGTATGGGTATAAAATTAGGAGAGAGAGAGAGAGAGAGAGAGAGAGAGAGAGAGAAAGAGAGAGAGACAGAGAGAGAGAGAGGGAGAGAGAGAGAGAGCGAGAGAGAGAGAGAGAGAGAGAGAGAGAGGAGAGAGAGAGAAAGAGAATGTGTGTGCGTAAGTGTGTGTGTGTGTGTGTGTTTGTGTGTGTGTGTGTGTGTGTGTGTGTGTGTGTGTGTGTGTGTGTGTGTGTGTTGTGAAGGAAGGGGTGGGGGAGGGAGAAAGAGTCGATGTGAATGACGGCCGGTCAATTCTATAAACCACGAACCGCCACCGACTGTGACAATGATACACATAGTTATCAACACACAATGCATCATGATCTTGTAAGTTTTGAATTCATCATTAATGCAAAATAACACACGAGGAGACAACATGCTCACTAGCTGAACTTTGCATGAGGGCTGGAACTAGTCAGAGTGTTTAATTGTAGTCTAGTGGACAGATTACACATACATATTTTATTCATTCATTTATAGTACCAGAGAGTTCATAATTTATTAGCCTTGCCAAGGCTTTATACTTCAAGTACTGTATACATGTACTTTAGTAGGCTGTCACATTCTGCCGTTTAGAAATTTAATTTCCCCATACTGTCTCTGACATCTGTATATTACTATCGTTCTATTAATTTTTTATAATATCATAATAATTATTATAAATATTTTTGTATTTGTCCGTGAGTGGTGTTGAGATATATGGGCATACAGGTATGAAGTGAATAAGAGAGCTTATATTGTTTTTAAATTGAATGAAAATGTTACATGCATACTTTTCATTAATAGGCCTACAGAATTTATGGTGGAAGTTATGAAAGTGTGAGGGGTGTAAATTTGAAAAAGTGAAACGAATCGTGGCTAAAAGTGGAGTAACATTTTTGTAAGAAAGTGTTGAAACTGTAACTTAGAAAAGACATAATATAGAATTTTGCTTTCTCTACAGTTTAGTGCCAGCTGTGATTTATAAAAGGACATTCTTGAACTTGTACCTTGAATTCAGCATTGTGTCTTCCTGGCATATTTTTAATCTCGAATTATTGTACAGATAGTTCAGACCATTTGATATGATACCAACAAATCTAAGCAATCTGCTGAGCTCAACTTCGAATTTATAATTTAAAAAATATCTGTTTTAAGGTGTTCCCTATTGATGTTTTTCTCCAAGAGTTTTAAAACTTTTTTTCTTCTGATATTCAGATGCGTAGAACCTAACTCCTCATCTTCAAGTTAGTGGATCAGGACGAAAGACTTGCACACCTGTACACTATGTTTGTTACGGACACTTTGGCAGGGGGTAATATGAGAAGAGTAGGAGGGTTACATTATGTCACAAATTGTTAAAATCAGATTTTTAAAATTAAAAGCCTGCACTTGCAGAAGAATGCTGAAGTTGAAGAAGGAGGATGTGAAATCTGTCGAGGGGCTGTTGGTACATTGCACTTTCTAATCATTAAAGACTAACTCGAGAGTTGAGAAAAACAAGCCTTCCCAAACTGGTTACTCTATATTGAAGGAAATTCTGAATCATACTTTATCTAAAATGGAAGGACCTCTGATCAGCGGAAATCTTTAAAGAGAACCTCAGGAAATTTAAGGCCTACGTAACCTCTAAAATATGAGTAACATAGTCTCTTTCCAAATGGACCCCCCCTCCATCTTCCTTTACCTGAACATCAGTTTGGCTACACTGTGGAAATATCCAATACAGAATGCAAAAGAAGATGAGCGAAAAAGCAAAAATACTTGCTCTGTCGTTTTCTTTTAAATCTTACAAGAGAGTCATAATGTTTCCCCAAATCTCAGTGGCTCGCTTTTCCAACATTCTTGAGCTTTAAAGTCATTTCATACGATTCCTGCTGATTGCTTTTTTTCCACGGGGGCACAGACATTTTTTTACCTCTTGGATCTTCCTAGCTTTGTAAGCTCAAGAGTTTTATTAACAAGGAAGGCTTACATCAAAGGTTTTAATGCACTGTTTTATCGTACTTCTGTTTATTTTCAGGTTATCTCTGGCCATCTTCTGACAAAAATAAATGGACCAAAGGCACCAAGGAGGCAGCGCTGTGTTATGAAATCAAAGGAAAATAGATCATGTGTTATTAGCGAATGTTATGTCTACATTACACAGTAAACATTTTATGACAAAAGACCGATGCACACTGTTTGTTTCTGAGAGTATGAGACTGATTTTGGAGTAGTGCCAAATTATGCTCCAGAGACTTATGAGACTTCCAGAAAGAAAGTGGTAATGGAAAAGAATAACAAAGACCCCAGGGTGTTTTACAGAAATGCCTTTCGTGGAAGGGGAAGAGGTCAGAATGCAAGTCACAGAGGTGGACGAGGAGGGCCATCATACGGTGCTGCTGGTCTTTATGAAGAACTAGGAGAAGACCAGAGTGTAAATCACCCAAGAGGAGTATGGAGAGGAGGAGGAAGGGGAGGAGGAGGAAGAGGGAGAGGAGGAAGATTTGATCAGGCTGGTTTTTGTCTAGATGTAGGGCCTGATGACTTTGGAAGATTGTCAAGGGGACAAAGAAGAAGAGAATGGGGTTCGTTTGATGAGATGGAACCAACTGGAGAACAAAGCTGGGCTAGAGACCATTGGAAGGAAATAGGATTGGGACCATTTGTCAAGGCTGGCCCCTACCAGGAAGAAGGATGGGGTGGAAGTAGAAGTTTTGCAAAGGGAACAGGACAAGGTAGGGATGGCATTGACCCAAGGGGACGAGGACAGGGATCATCTGACGGAAATTTCCGATGTCAAGAGAGACGGAATAGTCAACCCTACTGCAGAAGTTATTCAAAAAGTACAAAATCTGCAGAATATGCTGTACGCCATGATGAGGCTCCACCCCGTTCTGCCTACATTTCTCAGAAAGTCGGTCGGTCTCGCTCGTCTTTGGCTCCACCTGCTACAGCCCAAAACCTCTCCAAAGCTTCCGCCAGAGACAAGGAATGTATTACACAGAAGAGAGGAAAATGGAGAGGAAAGTCCAATGATAAAAAGTGCAAGGACGATGGTTTTGTTGGTGGTCAGAGTCAGAGTTGTGTGGACCTTTCCACTGTGAGGCAGAGGCAGAATCTTGAGGGATGTCGGAGAACATCGAAAGTGAAAGATAGTGAGCCAAACAGCTCTCAGAGGATGAAGACAGAAGCTAGTTTGCGAGTCAAAGACTCTTTTACAGATGCAGAAAGTGTCAAGAATGTTATCTTAGAAAACTTTTCAAAAAGGGAAAACTTGGAACTGGAATTTGTGGAAGACAGTATCGTGTCTACAAGAGAACGCACAGCATGTTCTGTTATACTTTACCACAGAGAAAATCTATCTGGAGGGTCTGTATTTGCAGAGTTATGCAAAACAATGAAAGATAAAGTGAACACTGAAGTCACATATTATATTTCACGTACTTACAAAGAAGGTAGCGTCAAGAACACTGACTTTGTAAATGAAGAGAGTGATTATTCGGACGCCTCACAGAGCGCAAAGACTGTAAATTGTAAGAATAAGAAACGAAGAAGCCGAGGGACAAGTAAAGTGAATGCAAAAGGGGATGTCAATACTGATACTTCTTCACAGAACAAAAGTGGACCTCCAGCTAAACCTGTGCCATCTCCTGTACCGACCACTCTGAGTATTCGTATTGAGAAAAGCTTCAAGGATACTGACGCTGTCCGACAATATCTCCTTGAAAAAATTGAAAAGAAGAAGTATTCTTTTGAAATTGTACCGAACAGCATTAATATTCGCAAGTTTCAAACTTATTGTGAATTGAAAATGCCCAGTAAAGCTGCTGCTGAGAGGTTAAGGAACCTACTGAATGGCTGCAAAGAAGTGAAAATTTTTAATGGCAATAAGATAAAGAAAGCTATAAGTGATGCTCAGAGAAACAGTATGAAGCGGGATATTCAGAGAGAATCAGCTTTGATTTTTTCTCATCTTACACAGCATGACGAGAAAATCAAGAAGTTTGAAGACTCCATAGTTAACTTGGAACGAAAATCTGGCAAGCATCTTTCATGCAGAAGTGAAAGTGAAATTTTGGTTTTGAAAGACAAACTGGAAGAAGCAGTGCACCAGAAAGACACATTCCAGGAACAATGTACTAAGATGATTAGCCTGTTAGAAGATCTCAGTACATCAACAATGTTTTGTGAAGATCAGTGGACTAAGCTGCTTCGTTCTATTAGCATTGAGTGTAAGAGGCTGTCAAATGCCCTGCCTATGTATGCTCGCAAGAATGACATTCTGGATGTGATCTCTGCCAACAAAGTCTCTGTCGTGCTCGGGGAGACTGGCTCAGGAAAAAGTACACAGATGGCTCAATATATATATGAGTCGGACATTAATGCAGAAGGTATGATTGTTTGCACACAGCCAAGGAAGATAACTGCCCGCACTCTCGCTGAAAGGGTTGCTTTTGAACTTACGAGCACAGTTGGGAATCTGGTTGGGTACATAACAGGTGCTCAAAAATGTATTGGGCCTATGACAAAGATTGTCTTTACCACAGATCATTCGTTGCTCAATGAGTTCCTGAAAGACCCTGATCTGCGCGCCTACTCTTGCATCATAGTTGACGAGGCTCATGAACGAAGTATTTACACAGACATTTTGCTGGGCATGATCAAATCCTGTTCAGAACGGCGGCCTGAGTTGAAAGTTATCATTACTTCTGCTACTATCAATCCAGAGATTTTCATCAACTACTTTCCAAACAAGCCAACTTTGCTTCAAGTCTCCGGGAGGACTTTTCCTGTCAACGTGGTTTACGAGAGTGCAGATGAAACCCAAGATTTTGACAACATAGAAGAAAAGGCAGTGTCCAAAGTTGTGAGTATCCATAAGAGTAAGGTACCAGGAGACATCCTTGTATTTCTGACGTCAGCTGTTGAAATAATGCGTTGCTGTGAAGAAACTAAAAAGAGACTGAAAGATCCTGAGAAGTATCAATGTTTACCTCTTCATGGTCAGCTTCCCGCAGAAGAGCAACAGGAAGTTTTCAAACAGCTTGATGTCGGGGTGAGGAAGATTGTCTTTGCAACAAACTGTGCAGAGACCTCAGTGACGATTGATGGAATCAAATTTGTCATTGACCCAGGCGTAGCCAAAGAGATGAAGTATGACCCCAAGAAAAACATCAGCCTTTTGGGAACTCACATTATTAGCCAGAGCTCAGCCAATCAGAGAAAAGGAAGAGCTGGTCGCACTGCCAGTGGCACCTGTTACCGCCTGTACACTGAGAAAAGCTTTCTTACCTTGGCAACCAGCTCTGAACCAGAGATTCTTCGTGTTCATTTAGGACAGGCTGTTTTAAAACTGGCAGAACTGGGTGTTAATGCCAGAAGCTATGACTTTGTGGAGCCACCAAGCAGAGAAGCTCTTGACACTGCTGTCAGCACTCTGAGAGAAATTGGTGCTTTGCTGGATGATAGCATTACTGAAACTGGTCGGTTTATCTCTAGATTACCCTTTGATCCTGGGCAAGGACTATTGGTGTTCCTTGGACACAAGGACCATTTACTGTACGATGCTGTTGTAATTGCCGCGTTACTCAGCAATGGCTCAGACATATTTTACAGGGGACTCACTGACGTGGAGGAGCAGAATTCAGCAAGGAATAAAAATCAGTTTGCTTCCCAGTTTGGAGATCCTTTCACCTGGTTCAACGTTTACAAAGAATGGTCCTCTGCTCCAAAGAAACAGCAGTCAGCATGGTGTAAGGAGCACAGCGTCGACAACAAGGTGATGAACTACACAAGGCAATGTGTCAGAGATGTTGCCGATGTTTTGCGTAAAGAGCACAGGATTCACATGGAAGAAAACTTCTCAGACTCAGAGACAGCTGTAGACCGCTTGAGGAAGATGGTCTTCACAGCAAACCTGTCAATGGTTGGCCATTTTCTGGGTCATCAACGGGCTGGTTACTATGCCACCGGGATTCAGCGCCAAGTGCATTTTCATCCTTCGTCTTCTTTAATGAGTCAAAATGCATATCCAGAATGGATTGTATACTCACAGTTTGTCAAGTCGTCTCGAGACTTTATCAAAGGCATCACTGTCATCGATGAGGCATGGGTTCAGGAAGCTGTGAATGAAAAACAGTTGGCGATTGATATTGCTGAGGTCAAAGGAAAGCAATCACGCCTTGTTCACAGAGAGGAAGCTGGAAAAATTGTCTTCAGGGCTCTGGTCGGGCCACGCTTTCAAAATCTGATGGTTCTGGAGGACTGCTTTGTGAAGGTTGGGATGGAAACTGTAGTTGTAGAAGCACACCGTGATCTCGGAACTGTAGATGTTTTTTCATCTAGCCCTCGCAACCAAAATGTCATCAGAATGTTCAACAGCTACAAGGAGATGACTCTTCAGGAACTGCAAAGTCGAGAGCAGGAATTTTCTGTAAATAAATCATCTAAGAACGAGCAAGGTGGGTGCAGAGTGATGCTTGGACAAGGTGCTGAGGTGAAATTAGTTCTTATGCCCGGACAAAGCACTAAAGTCTTGATAAAAAATGCTCCTGACACAAGCACTGTGGAAGATGTAAGGGACAAATTCTCTGTATATGGTGAAATAAAGGATTGTTTCCGTTTCAAATGTGAAGATCCTTGGGGTCTGATTCGATTTGCTACCTGTTCAGAAGCAGAGAAAGCTGCGAATGAAACCAAGGATCATGAAGTGCACACTGCAGTGTTGTTGAAAACTGATGGGCAAAGGCAGCAGAAGGCGCCCCAGTTTCAGGCTCGTCTTTCTTGGTGCAGACGACCTGTGAAAGGAAGAGGCACAGCATTCATCAAATGCCAGCCCGATGTGAAAAGGTGTCTTCTTTTTCAACCAATACTACTGAATTTGAGAACATGTACAATCAAAGAGAGTAACAAAGGTGAGGATTTGGTTGTCTTCAATACAGGGAACACTTCAGAAGATATTATCAAAGACAAAATTTTGGAGCTACTGAGACAGAGAGGTGAGATTCATAAAAGTCTGGAGCATGAAATTCGTGTTTTTGTTGTTCGGGAAAATATAGTTGCTCCAACGGAAGAAGAAATGAGTATGCTAGAAACTGCAGTGCTCAGTGAGTTTGACATGCACCTCCAGTCTCGCTGGGACACATGCACTGTTGACTTGAAACATCCAAGAGATAAAGACATCAAACAAATTGGCTTTGTATATTTCAACAACCCAGTGTCTGGCTTCCGCGCATGTCAGCGTCTACAAGGCATCCTCAGTATGGATGGTCGACCAGTAGAAATTAGCCCCAAACTGAAGACAAGTATCCATATTCCACGCAAGATTATGGAAGCCAGCAAGCTCCGATTTGATGACCACATTCAAGGCTTGACAAGAAATAAAGAGACTGAAGTGACAATTGTGCCTCTAAAGCAAGGAGATTTCCGGTTAGACATTTCTTCACCGAAGGCCGAGTGCATTGCTCTGGCCAGAGAAGTCTTTCAGACTGAGCTAGAGGGAGATGTTATTGAGTGTGGGAGGTCAGCACTACGTGAATGTCTCCTCTCACGGCAGGGACTCCAGGAAGTTCACAAAGTGGAGGAATCAGCTGATGTGCTCATTGTTGTTAATCAAAGAGAAAAACAGCTGCACTTATATGGTCAGGACGAAAAAATGAGCAAGGCGAAAATGGACCTAAACACATATCTGAGCAGACTGGCTGATGGGAGAGAAGAATGCATTAACCTGAAAGCCAAAACTCGCCCTCCAGGTTTAATGAAAGCACTGCTGCTCAAATACGGACATACACTGGACGGACTTCAGAATGAGTTCCAACTAAACAGTGTTAAAATTGACTTTAAACTTCAGAAAATCTCCCTTGTAGGGAAAGATGAAGCTTTGAGAAACTGTACTATGAGCATTGAAGAACTTTCCAAAGATCTTGCTGAGCGCTCAAATGCACAGTCTGATACGGAGTTGCCCGACTGTGTGGTGTGCATGTGTCCAGTGGAGACCAGCTCTGATCTGTATCGCCTGGAGGGATGTGGACATGGGTATTGCACGGTGTGCATCAAGCTTCAGGTCAGTGTGTCGGTGCAGGACAAGCAGTTCCCTATGTCCTGTGCTCACGAGGGATGTGGCCAACTGCTGGTTTGGAAAGACATTGATTTTTTCCTCAAAAAGAAATGGATAGCAGGAGACAAACTTGCTCAGATGGCTCTGAATGCTTATGTAGAGCAACAGCCTGACAAATACAAGTTTTGCTCCACTCCAAACTGCCCTGTTGTGTATGAAGTGACGCATGAGCCACAAGGTTGTGTGTTCACCTGTCCGTCGTGTTACGCCAGCGTCTGTTCTTCTTGCAACAAGGCTTCCCATGCAGGACTTACTTGTGAGATGGCAAAGAGCTTGAGTAATGCGGAGAAAGAACTGGAACGTTGGACAAAAGAAAACCCTGAGAAACGCAAAATCTGCCCTGGATGTAGGGGCCCGGTTGAAAAGATTTACGGCTGCAACAAAATGCACTGCTCGTGTTGCAGGGTTATCTTTTGCTGGTTGTGTCTGAAACGCTTTCCAACGGAAACACTTTGCTATGCTCACCTCAGGTCTGCACATGGAGGAATTTTCTAACAGAAGAAAACCAGATATGTCTCTTGTTTGTTTCCGCAATTGTCAAGCTTAACACATCTTGTATTGACTTGTTCATTTGCTTATCTTTACTTGAAGTTGAAAACCTTTCTCCGCCTGCTGACTTTGAGAAGTTGATTTTTCTGTTTGTAGCCTTATTTTTTTCTGAAGACTTTTGCCACAAAGTGATTTGATTGTTATTCTTGTGATTTTCTTGTTTACAATGTGTGCTTGAAAGATTTTTTTTGGTCTTTTTCAGATGTTGCATGATTGTGGTTATTCTAAGTGTAAATAAAATGCTAATGCTCTTTATTGTGCTTTCTAAAGACATGAGTTTATTGACTACCTGGTACATCAGTTTTTCTGCTTGGATGTTGCATTTGAGAGACAAGGTCGAAGTTGCCCACCTTCTATGATCTTTAATGTGGTGAGGGGGATGTAAAGTGATTACATTTTTTTCTTAAATCTTGATGTACAGAAATTTATTAGTTTTATGAAGCCTGTTACATAACTGTTTTGTTTCTGTCTCAGAAAAGTGAAAACAAGATATCAGTGTATTTCTCTGTACATTTACTGTTTTACTTGTTTGTGCCTCCTGTTTGTACTGACGGTTCTAAAAACCTTTCATGACATTACTTTCTCTGAGCTAAAAAAAACATCATTCAGGTGATTTTGCCAAATTTGCGATAATCAAGTTCTATTGTTCGTATGTCTTTCTTTTTATCAGCGCTTATTGGTTTTTGCTGTACCACCACGATTCACTTTGTTTATTTATACTTATATTGGTACTAAACTTTACTTTCAGTAGTGTTCGAAAAGTTATACTACGGATGGGCTCAATAGTGCAAAACCTTTGTTGTACCTGTTGTATGTTATTGCTATTCTCTGTTTTTGGCCTTAATTGTATCTGTGGCGTATTAATGATGACTGTAAGGATGATGATGAGGTATTACGGAGTACATGTACTCAAAATCAAATGCATTCCAGTGTATTATACAGTGGAGCTGCTTAAACTGCAATTTACGGAACCGTCAGATTTTCTTTGATTTAGCTGGGTTTTCAGTTTAGAGATATTGTTCAAACAAAGAGAAAATAAATGATGATTTTATTTTCTTTCCATTTACCGCTGCTTTAGGATAAACTGTGTTTGGTTTAAGCGGACTACACTGTAATACATGTATGTACTGTGAACATTTTCGTGTCCTACAGATTAGGGGCGGAGAGAACAATTGCCCCACAGTAAAACAGCAAAAGGTCGAACCCTTTAATGTGTTCAAAACCATACAATGTATTGCTGGGTAAGTGCCATACTTCGAAATGACCTGTGTGCGTCTACAAAGGAGTTGGGTTTTCAGTTCATACAACCAACCAATATCCAACTCCCTTTCACCTTCTCCTTTCTTTCTAACTACTTCTTTGGTCCGTGTAGTGGGACAAATGTCCTAGTTGGAAGGAGGGAAAAGTATATACATACAATGTATGTGTGTGTATAATTAATATTATATATATATATGTATTAAATATATATGTATGTATATGTAAAACACGCATCAACACATCCACTCGAACACACACATCATTGTATATCAATGAGATGTAGCTATATTTGCTATCAAAATTAGTAGGGCTACTGTTTTATTTAAATTCATAAATCCTCTGTTCGAACATTGGATAAAGTGTCTTCTCTTTTGATGCCATTACTTGGTTGTGATATTTATTTCCTTGTTATGTACCCTGATGATTCCCAGGGAATGTTTCTGTGATGACGTGAAAGTGGATTGATGCTGTTTGATGTTCCATGCACAACTGTTGGTTTGTTTTCCAAAAAGTGTATTCCAAACATTTGTTATTTTGGTTCTGGACAGACTTTGATTAATAAATACATCATCGTGATGTGTGAAAGTATTCAACTTTAATCGCCCCCCCCCCTTCCCCCACCAAGGCAATGCTACTGACTGAAGTTGTCTTTAGGCCATTTCCGAAGGGGGGATATTAACATGTTCTTATTTTACTTATGCGGAGCAGAATTGTAAATGGGCTGATTTATCAGTGTCATGCTCATACTGTGCCGGAACAACATACATGTAGGGGAAACTGCTGCTTTTTCTTTCCTCATCCTTACCTTCGTCATTTTTCCTCTCCATTTTTTGTATGTTTGTCATTCTCTTGTGAACTGCTCTTTCCGGGGTGCCTTGATGATAGTTGAAGCAGACTTTGTGCTGTTGAGGCTAGACTCCTGATTCCCCATTTAGACTTCTCTGTTGACACCCACCCCTTGGCACTCATATGACCTTATGCAGGTGCGAGTGTTAGAGGTGTTATTGGTGAGTAACATACATCATGTACGAAGAAAAGGAGAAGAGATATAAGGACGATAGGTGTCTGATAAGAAAGAAAGAGCAGGCCTCACCAGAGCACATTCCAGTCACCCACCTATATTCAACATTGAGTTAAATTTCTGTTTAAAAGGACAATTTATTTTTCTTGTAATAAAGAGGAGAACAGGCCAGGCCCCCTCACACTAAAACACATACAGTGCAGCCTCTCAATAACGACTTTCGATATATATATATATATATATATATATATATATATATATATATATATATATATATATATATATATATATATATATCTTCCCTGTAAGTTTCTAAACGCGTAAGTCCGTTGAGGCAAATTTTACAGGAGAGACAAAAAACGTAATAAATAGTAAAAACAGAATGCAAATGTACTGCTCTTTCTACATATCGTAAAGAATACTTCTATGTATACAACTTTCAATGTGAAAATTCTTTTGTTTTTGAACATTAATCATAAAACAGACTTACGTGTTTAGAGACTCTAAATTTCAAACATTTAAACGCGTAAATCGAACCCGTTGACTTGTGTAATAAATTGGAGAAGAAAGTTTGTAAGCTCTACTCGCGTAAGTCTGCGGCAGGTAGCCGTGGTTAGCCATACCCGTGTAGAGCTTTCATTATTTTAACATGTGGCTTGTGAATCATTGGCTTACTTGTTTACAGCACGAATCTTTCAGTTTATTTATTAGAAAAACTATGCAAAGGACTTTGAAGAAATAAGGCAGATTGGTTTCATAGATTATAGGTGCATTTAACTTTGCAAGTAATATTGATTGATCGAATTAATTGGTATATTAACTATACGTCTGGTTGATATCATTCTTATTTCCCAGTCCTTTCACACTTACAACACCAATCGACTGTAGGTCTATTATTAGTAAGAGGATTATGACGAAAGACTACAGAAGAAAACCCTTAGAATGACAAAGTGTAGCTTGTGTGAGAAGTAGCAAAGGAGCAGCCTTCCAATCACCCAACAAATTACGAAAAGGAGCCAGTTAATTCTTTCAAGAACATTTTCAACTGTATTATAGTAATGCTGTAACTGTAACACATGATGTAATATAACAGAGCATTTTACATAATCAAAAACACATCAATTCAATATCACCGAGTAGAAATTTAAAATGATTCCATATTGTATCATTCAACCTCCCCCGAAAGAAAAAATCCCTAAGAAGACTTATTCAAGTTCATGATCCAGAACTATATAAAACAAAGAACTGCCTGAAAAAACAATTATCTAACCAGTATTCGTAGCTTTGAGAAGGAAAAGGTGGTGCTGGATTGGACATGTCCTTAGAATGGACCCAAATGTCACTCCCAGGGTAGCCAGAGGAACAAAAAAAAAAGGGGGCCGCCCGCCGGAGACCCGGCGAAGGAGCATTGAACAGGAGATAAAGTCCAAGGGATGGTCATGGGGACAGATCAAGAGATTGGCCTTAGACAGGGAGAGATAGCGTTCCACCGTTTAAGCCTTATGGGCTGCGCAAGCACCCTCAAGATAACAAGAAGAAAATTTATATAATAATTGTATACAAAATTGATTGCTTTGATAAAGTGTGTTGTTGAGGACATTCCCGATTCAGTCTTGTTTCAACTTGTCATAAAATGCCCAACATTCCGATGATATTACTGATTTTGGTGCTTGCAAATGTTTGAATTTGACATTTGAGATGCTCCTGCTGGCATAAAACAGCTTCTTGGGAGTGGCAATCAGTGTTGTAGACTGATTTCTTTTCTCTGGAAACTCTGACCATTCGTCCCCGAATCCAAGGTTATAGAGTATTTTTCTATCAAGCAGGTATTTCAGAGCCCTGATGTCAGTAACTGTAGCATCCCCAGCTTTCTTTCATGGACGGATGCAACTGAGGGTGTTCACAGAATCAAAGTTTGAGAAGAACGTGTGAGTTAAATACTTCACAGAGTGCGGATATGGCTTTCTTCGGGCTTCTTCAATTAATCGAACATAGTCGATAGGAAGGAAAATCTTCTTATTCTTGATTCGTCTTTCGATAACGCGGTGGACGTTATCCACCTCCATCATCGTGTGGCCCCTCTCAAGTATTTTCTGCTCTACTTCCTTGTCATGCATCTCAGAGAACCTGGAAAGAGCAGTGGCTAATGTTTTGTTTCTGTTCTGGAAAGTACATCCATCGGAATAGATGATGTACCTATCAAAAGACAGATCACTTTCCAGGTAATCCACAAAAGCAAAACTGACTGTAGATCCACAGTAATGACCTTTGTTGTGTCCTTATTTTGGACCATTTCCTCTTCTGCTGCCATCTCTTGCTGTGCCCTTTCTTTCTTTTGCCCATGAGACAGATAAATCTTCTTCGACATTGCCTTCATCAGAGATCGTACTGATCTTTGCGCGGTTTGAAAAGAGAAATATTCATTTTCTGTAATTCATCGTCAAAAATTGGACGAGAAAGAGCCTCCATCTTCTTTTCTTTACATTTTGTGTCATAGAGACGAAATAGATCGGTCCTGCAATGGAAAACTGCCTCTAAATATAGCTTGGAGCTTTTCTTTCGGCAATAGTGAGACTCCGTTTTAGGCAGACTTTCAAGGAAGGCTCGCAGATGTAATCGCACATCAGAGTCAGATGCTGGTCTCCGAGAAGACTCATTCCCTGTTGATAAGCCATCACTTGGTCCTCCGCGATGGTGTCTCACATACCGTACCATTCCCTGAGTCTTATTGTAGACCAAAACGTCTGACAGCAGACCCTGAATCTGCCTCTACTGGTTTTCAGAAAATACTGCAGGGACGTAGTCCAACAGGATGCTGCAGACGCTGCTTTTTCTGTTTGGCTGGCACCTTGCATACATGTCTAGGCAAAAATACACCATTCTCTGGCCAGGGCAGCGACAATAAGAAATAAAATATTTCTTACCTCTTTTCTTCTGTGATATTCGAACACTGATTACACTTGACCTTGCAAGAGCATCTTTCCTCGAAGTTCTTCTATCCTTTTCAACGTTCTCAAACCCTGTATCGACTTCCTTCATAAGAATGCCCTGCTTCACGTTTCTTGAGTTCACAAATCTCTCCCAGTTTTCTCTTCCAAGCTTTCACTTCTTTCCATTGATTATTCTCACATTATCGCTGTCGTTTCCATCACTACATGATCGATCAACGAGAGCCTCACCTCTATCAACACATATATTGGAATCAACATGTTCGCCTCTCTGGTCAGTGACATTCAAGTCCAAATCTTCATCATACATGTTGGAATCAACAGTTTCACCTTTAGGATCAGTGACATTCAATAACTCAAAAGCTTCAATTCTACCATCATACATATTGGAATAAAAAAAACTTCATCTCCACCGTCATATGCATTCGCATTATAATTAAGAACATTTTCTCTGCTGCAATCAGCATTCACAAAAAGAGACCCATATCTACCATCACACACCTTCACACCGTGAGCCTTATCTCTAGCATCACATATTTTCACACCAAAAACCATTTCTCCACCATCATTTACATTCACATCTGTTTTTCCATTATCGTGTATAGACATACTCAAATCAAGAACATTCTGAAAATGACTAGATCTATCGTCACGCTGGTCAGCAGCACTTTTAGTGACTACCTTCTTCCCCATAGCCTCATTGTGATCAAAATACACTAAATCACTGCTATACACTGACATGTCTACAAATGAGTCAATGATATATCCCAAAAATTGTCCAGTGGTTCATACAGAGAAGACTCGTGGGCATGTCCCTCTGAGGAGTGAGGACGGGCATTTCCCTTAGAGAGGTGCTGGGTATGTCCCCTGGACGGTGGTCATGGAGGCTTTGCTGCTACCTTTTTAGACAGCTGTAACAGTTTGTGAAAAGTGGTTCTTGACGGAAATATAAATAATAATATAAGTTATTAAATGTATAATAAAGTATGCCTCTTCTAAAGTAAAAGTAAATTTGAATGTTTAAAAAAATAATCCCCTCTTTCAATGGCGTTTGACTTTGGGAAACACCTATCTTATAGCAGGTTGAAATATAATAACGATCAATCCACATTGCTGAGATACATCTATGACAAATTAAAACTCAACAATTAATCAACATTGATGAGATCTAAACCTGTGACTAACAATACATAATAATTAATCTATATTATTGAGATCTAAACGGTGTCAATGGGTTTAATCTTTCACATGAAAACTAAACACGTAAGTCTTGACAATCTCCTTGCAAGTCACCATGAAGCTTACATAATTATGGGCGACTTTGTAAGCTCAAGACGCTGATGTCACAATGTATCACACAAAACAAAGATTTATCTAAATAAACACATAATAATTTCGAAAAGTATCTTACATACACATCTTAATATGAGGGAAGAAATGGTATAACTCACCTGTATGCTGTTACTTGAACCAAAAATGAAACAAAATTATTGTTTCAAACGAAGGTGCTGGGCTGGGACTTCTGCGTTTAGAGTTTCAAATCAAGGTGAAATTCTGTTACGCGCGTTTAGAATCCGTGACCAAAAGTGCAATTTTCATATTTCGTCTCTATGAAACAAAATGTAAAGAAAAGAAGATGGAGGCTCTTTCTCGTCCAATTTTTGACGATGAATTACAGAAAATGAATCTTTCTCTTTTGAAACCGCGCAAGGATCAGTATGATCTCTGATGAAGGCAATGCCGATGAAAACATATCTGTCTCATGGGCAAAAGAAAGAAAGGGCACAGCAAGAGATGGCAGCAGAAGAGGAAATGGTCCAAATAAGGACACGACAAAAGTCATTACTGTGGATCTACAGTCAGTTTTGCTTTGCCCCATGCTGAAAGCATCGGCATTATACTAAAACTATAGGACCAGACTCTGTGTCCATAACTTCACAATATTTGATTTATAGTCACATGGTGTCCAATGCTATGTCTGGCACGAGGCGGAAGGGGGCTTGTCTGCTCACGAATTTGCTTCATGCATTGTGGATTACCTGGAAGGTGATCTGTCTATTCCGATGGATGTACTTTCCAGAACAGAAACAAAACATTAGCCACTGCTCTTTCCGGGTTCTCCGTGATGAATGACAAGGAAGTAGAGCAGAAAATACTTGATAGGGGCCACACGATGATGGAGATGGATAACGTCCACCGCTTTATCGAAAGACGAATCAAGAATAAGAAGATTTTCCTTCCTATTGACTAATTTCGATTAATTGAAGAAGCCCGAAGAAAGCCATTTCCGCACTATGTGGAGTATTTAACTCACACATTCTTCTCAAATTCTGATGGCGTGAACACCCTTAGTTGCATCCGTCCATGAAAGAAAGCTGGGGAGGTTACAGTTACTGACATCAGGGCTCTGAAATACCTGCTTGATAGAAAAATACCTTGGATTCGGGGACGAATGGTCAGGGTCTCCAGAGAAAAGAAATCAGTCTACAGCACTGATTGCCACTCCCAAGAAGCTGTTTTATGCCAGCAGGAGCATCTCAAATGTCAAATTCAAACATTTGCAAGCACTAAAATCAGTAATATCATCGGAATGTTGGGCATTTTATGACAAGTTGAAACAAGACTGAATCGGGAATGTCCTCAACAACACACTTTATCAAAGCAATCAATTTTGTATACAATTATTATATAAATTTTCTTCTTGTTATCTTGAGGGTGCTTGTGCAGCTCATAAGGCTTAAACGGTGGAACGCTATCTCTCCCTGTCTAAGGCCAATCTCTTGATCTGTCCCCATGACCATCCCTTGGACTTTATCTCCTGTTCAATGCTCCTTCGCCGGGTCTCCGGTGGGCGGCCCCCTTTTTTTTTGTTCCTCTGGCTATCCTGGGAGTGACATTTGGGTCCATTCTAAGGACATGTCCACTCCAGCACCACCTTTTCCTTCTCACCGCTACGAATGCTGGTTAGATAATTGTTTTTTCAGGCAGTTCTTCATTTTATATAGTTCTGGATCATTAACTTGAATAAGTCTTCTTAGGGATTTTTTCTTTCGGGGGAGGTTGAATGAAACAATATGGAATCATTTTAAATTTCTACTCGGTGATATTGAATTGATGTGTTTTTGATTATGTAAATTGTTCTGTTATATTACATCATGTGTTACAGTTACAGCATTACTATAATACAGTTGAAAATGTTCTTGAAAAAATGAACTGGCTCCTTTTCGTAATTTGTTGGGTGATTGGAAGGCTGCTCCTTTGCTACTTCTCACACAAGCTACACTTTGTCATCCTAAGGGTTTTCTTCTGTAGTTTTTCGTCATAATCCTCTTACTTATAATAGACCTACAGTCGATTGGTGTTGTAAGTGTGAAAGGACTGGGAAATAAGAATGATATCAACCAGACGTATAGTTAATATACCAATTAATTCGATCAATCAATATTACTTGCAAAGTTAAATGCACCTATAATCTATGAAACCAATCTGCCTTATTTCTTCAAAGTCCTTTGCATAGTTTTTCTAATAAATAAACTGAAAGATTCGTGCTGTAAACAAGTAAGTCAATGATTCACAAGCCACATGTTAAAATTATGAAAGCTCTAAACGCATATGGCTAACCACGGCCACCTGCCGCAAACTTACGCGAGTAGAGCTTACAAACTTTCTTCTCCAATTTATTACGTAAGTCAACGGGTTCGATTTATGTGTTTAAATGTTTCAAATTTAGAGTCTCTAAACACGTAAGTCTGTTTTATGATTAATTTTCAAAAACAAAAGAATTTTCACATTGACTGTTGTATACATAGAAGTATTCTTTACGAGATGTAGAAAGAGCAGTACATTTGCTTTCTGTTTTTACTATTTATTACGCTTTTTGTCTCTCCTGTAAAATTTGCCTCAACGAACTTACACGTTTAGAAACTTACAGGGACGATGAATAAGTGTCGAGAAAAGTTTGACTATTACCATTTCAAGCCAAGTGACCAATGTTTAAGCAGCATATATAAATCAGACAGTCGGAGAGCACGTGTACACAGGAAAACAGTAGATGACGGAGATGCCGCAAGTGTGATGGATGAAATGTCGGGTCAGGAGAAATTCAAAGTGAATACATTCTTGGTTATCATGGACCAACTGAAAAGTACCCTATGCAGGCGACTTGACGCCTATTCAACAGCAGTGCAGAGGTTTGGTGTTTTAACAGAGTATAATTCAGTGTCAGCTGAAGACATCAATGCTGCAACATCAGCACTTGTTAATGTCCATCCACATGACCTTTCTCCTAACTTTCCAATGGAATTTAGACAGTGCCTATGATGGGTGAAAGAGCAAGTATATCTGGAAAATGCAACAGGAAGCGCTCAGAGCTTTTTCAAACTCTTGCATACCACTGGTGTCCTCTCAGCTTTTCCAGACACCGAGATAGCATTGCGGATGTACCTGTCTCTAATGTCAACTAACTGCACTGGCGAAGGTTCATTTTCGCAATTGAAACGCATTAAAGACGCGTTCACCCATGTCTCAGCAGAGGCAAGGGATGCTAGCACTTCTTTAAATTGAAAGCGATTTACTGCACAACGTTGACATTAACAAAGTCGTTGATGAATTCGCTGTTGCAAAAGCACGCAAAGTGGCAATCTAGGTAAAAAATAAAAATAATAATGCATAACTTTACATGGTTGTGAGACCTTAGTTACATTATCCTACAGGTATGTTGTCCATTTTCCACACTGTCATACCTTGGACTGGCTGACAGACAGACACACGCACAGACAGACCGTGCATGTGTGTGTAGTTTTGAATTTGTACGCACTGTGTGTGTGTGTGTGTATGTGTGTGTGTGTGTGTGTGTGTGTGTGTGTGTGTGTGTGTGTGTGTGTGTGTGTGTGTGTGTGTGTTAAAGGGGTGGGAGGGGGGAGATTTTGCGTACCTCTACCGGACAGACAGACACACGCACAGACAGACCGTGCATGTGTAGTGTTTGTAGTTTTGAATTTATACGCGCTGTGTGTGTGTACGTGTGTGTGTGTGTGTGTGTGTTAAAGGGGTGGGGGGGGGGAGATTTTGCACCGTATCTAACTTTTTCAGGCCACTCAGTGAAGTGTGCCTTGGGGCCAGCTGGGTCTTAATCCGGCACTGCCCCCCCCCCCCCAAATTGTCTAGCAGAAACACGGTTGTCTTAGACAGGTGGATGTCGTGGACAGTATCATTATGTAACATTGAAAAAAAACTGAAGGGTGGAGGGGAGTTGTCATTATACAAGTGATTGTCTTGGACAGGTGGCTGTTAAAGCTGCTGCTACTGGGTTCATCGGTTCAACGATCTCATTAACAAGCGAGGAGGACAGAGGTGAGGTAGGGAGGGCGGGGACTGGTTGTAATAATCAGTTAGGTAAAAAGGTGTGGTGCTTCCGGTGATGAAGTAAAGAAATAGTCCCAAAAAAAGGAAATCAAGAACTCTTCGACTCCTGGCTTGATGACGTCAGAACGGCCGCGAGGTGAGGAAATTAAACATGGTGGCCAGATAAGCTTCCGCCGTGCGCTATTGGTCATAGATGAGATCAGCAAACAACTCGGGGGCAAAATGAGAAGATCGGAGGAAATATGGTGCTGCCAAGCGCTGCTCAATCGAGTGGCGCGATTAATATGTTTTTGAAAGAGGGAGAGACTATTTTTGACTTCCTTGGACTGAAGACCCCCGCGTGCAGGTTACAGAAGCCATTTGTCTCTCTCACTGGGAGGGTGGGGTCGTCGCCAAAAGCTGCAGGCGAGGAAATTACTACCAACCACCATTTTGTCACCTGCTGGAACATCGATGTGGCCGGCTAGTATTCGATTCAATTATTTGGTTGTGCGTATTCTGAGACGTGATTACTCTGGTCACACCAGTGATGGTGAACGTTCGCTTTTTGTGTCTATAGAAAGTGAAATAATAATTGTGTTCCTGATTCAATAGCTTCCTGAATAATGACTTGCTTGATAGTTGTCACTGCTCTTGCTGTTGATGCTCTGGGGATTAATTACGATTGCTGTTGTTGTTGCGTATTTGTTGTTCGTGGTGTTGTTAGTGGTGGTGTTGTTGTTTGTGGTGGTTGCGTTGTTGTTGTTGTTGCTACTGTTGTTGTTATTGTCATTGTTATTCTTGCTCTCCTCCTCTTTTCTTCTTCTTCTTCATCCTCTTCCTTCTTTTTCTTTTTTTCTTCTAATTATTCTCTTAGAGAATGGGTAAAGTGCCTTTTCTGTACCCCTTACACCTTTCTTGCATAAATCTTAAGTCTCTTCCATTTTACAGACGATCGCTTTTTTTCAGTGGTATACTGTAGTTTTTGTTTAGTTAAGGTTTGTTGTCAGATTTACGGCACTTGCAACACAAATATGTCATATTTATAAGTGCTGAGGATGAGAGGTGCCACTAGAGAGTAACATAAAAAGAAAAGAATTAGGTGCAGAAATAATGATGATAGATGTTCGATTGTAAAGATGGGGCAAACCACACCAAATCTCCTGCCAACCACCCACTTAGTAGTAAACATAACAATAAACGTAGATCTAATATAATAACAACTTCATATAGGACACACCTTTTTTAAGAAAGAAAAAAGGGGGAAAACGCCACTATAACAGCAGTCGCATAGTGATTGCTGCGAATCAACGCAGAGTATCGATGAACTTTAGTAGAGGTGAAAGATGAGGAAGTCAATCGGTTGTCTCCCATTACGCCCAAAGCTGGGGTATTAATTAGTCAACTCTCGGAGAGAAGAAAGAGAAATGAAGAGGCAGGGAGCGAAAAGAGGGAAATGAATGCTATTACTTCTTTGACAGACACCTCAATAGTGCTTGGTTAATCATCTCCTGGAGCAGTGTTCGAATGGCGGAAATTTCGGAAACAAGATCGCTCCAATAGGTTCAATCTCATTTGCAAATGCCAAATGGCGCTGTAGGAGTGAGGCCAGACGTAAGTCCATTGCGTCACAGGCAGATCACAGTTAATAAATGATTAATACAGTTTCTCAACAGCATGACGTTGTCAGCCATGAGACCAGCAATTGGATTTCATGTTTACCGTAGGATGATTAATAAACTGAAGACCAGTTCTGTGTGGCTAGTTTCTACTACTCCGCGTGTTGGCGAGAGAGTGAGACGGGCTGGTGGGTGGGCATTTTCAGACCGGTTAAGTCATTTTGATCTCTTGCTTCTGAGGACTGTCAATTCATTTTCGTCGTTTTGTTTCTTCTTATGGCTGTGTCATCTACTAATTACTGAACAGTGGAAGCAATTGCTTAGATTGTGGAGGTGGTGGTGTGTAGGAGAAGTAACGTATGGGAATAGAAGAGGGGTGAAAAAATGAGAAAGTACATTAGACCTTTAACTTTACTTTACCTTTTAATTTTTCATCTACTGTTGCCGTTAGGCGTCGAAAGGGGGGGGGGGGGTCAGTTTTATTATGGTAGGCCAGCTTTACAACTCTTTCAATTATTAGATTTTTTTAGAGTGAATCCAATTTAATTTCAAAGTAGTGTTAGGTAAGATGCTGGGATATTCAAGAAAAAGACTCAAAATATTATGATCTCACAATAGCTCCATTCGTCCGTCTGTCCATTTCAATATGAGCCCACCCTCACCCCATCCCACACCCTAAGACATAATATAGGCTCTGGCCACACTGCAAGCAGAGCGGGCACAGCAGAGCGCAGCAGTGAAAATTAGTACAAAGACAAAGAGGCGACTGGCTGCGCGACTCGCGGCGGGTCAAGCGCAAAGATGGCGGTTTATTTATTGCCGCTGGCTTAGTTTGAAATTTGCTCACGTCTGCACGCACGTTGTTGTTAAGTGTCAATAAAAGAAATAGATAAAAATCAAAGAGGGGGGGAGAGGGGAGAGAGGGGGGAGAGAGAAGGGAGAGAATGGGGGAGAGAGAGAGAGAAGAGAGAAAGAAAGAGAGAGTGAAGGGGAGGGGCGCGAGAGAAAATGAGAGATGAATGTGTGTACACAAAGGGAATGCTTTAGAGAACAATGAATATGTATATCTTGCATTCGTGCTCAGGCGTGTCCTGCGTGCAATCGTAAGTAAATTTTCAAGCTTTGCGAGCTAAGATAAATAAACCCGATTTAACGGCGCTCGAAAACGCTCGAAATTTACTCACTTCTGCATACAGAACACGACTGAGCGCGCACACAGTCATGATCGCGCGCAACACGCAAGATCAACTCACATTCAGTGACAATAACAACTAGAAAGGAAAAAGAAAGTAGATAACAGCAATTGAAACTGATATGAAAATACAATGCAACACGACGTTGCATTGCAGCGGCGCCCGCTCCGCTCTGCTTGCAGTGTGGCCACCCAAAGTTAACGCCTCAAACAGCTGCGCTCTGCTGCGCCCGCTCTGTTTGCAGTGTGGCCGGAGCCTAAGGTCATATGAGCGCACGGGACACATTAAACATTTTCAGTTGGTAGGAAATTTTAAATTTTTGTCCGAGTGGCGATCGAAGCCTACTTTTATCGATTTTGGATCTCCAATGGATTTTTACGTGCGCAACTTGCACACAGGACCACCGAGATTTTTTGCCCTTGTCCGAGAAAGCTAGGTGTAGATCTTTTCTACCATAAGATCAGGGGAGTGGCTGAAAGACAGCAGTAAGAAGGATCCAAGGAGCAGCAGAAGAAAGGTTGCAGAAAGAGTCAGGAGCCCTGAGGAGGGGGCAAAGGAGGTGAGCGGATTGGGGCAGATAGTGACGACGAAAACAGACGATAGAACAATGTTACAGAGCAGGAAAGGATGTGAGAGGAGAAGCTTTTAGAGGAGAAAATGTTCCATTGCTTTCCGAATTCGAAACCGGGGCCGATTGAATGAGAGGCGAACATCTTAACCTCTAGGCCACGAGAGCCCCCGACCTGAATTCGCGAATCTCTTTAGAAATTACGAAAATCGCGAATTCAAGTCGCATGCGAAGAGAGAAAATGAAAAGCCAAACAAACCAACAAATCGGTATACAATAGCTTGAAAGATTTCCTTTTACATAGCCTCCCATGGGTCTGTGCGTCTATTTCTGATCTTGATTAGCATAGTATTTTTTTCTGTGTTCTCAATTACTTCTGTCATTTATTTACGTTGTCGTTGTGTTTCGTGAACAGCAATGTATTGGAAAACAATCCAGACGTTACGTCATGCCTCACAAAAATAGCCATACGTAAACTACGTATCAATCCGTGACATGTTACGCTGCTGCCAATGTTGACTTCACGTCAAGTATTCTCCATGGACAAAAGTAGGTGCACAACTAAAAGTCTTCTATCTATTAGAGCAATTTTTCAAAATATGATTCACTTTTGTTTGTTTGTTTGTTTGTCTGTTTATTTGTTTGTATTTTGTTACTTTTTAAAAACAGCAAAAAAAAAGACCTTCTTCTAGGTCCAATTCATTAAATACGTTTACCTATCTCATAGAACCAAGAGTGTTCAAGGTATCCAAGCCAAACTTAGTACACTTCTACACCAACATTTTCGGAAGTCCCATTACAATGTTAAGGCACAGTGTAGAACGACTTTCTAATAGTGCTTGGAGTAGAATGGCCTGAAAAGTGGAAGATTCCACAGTGCGACACACATTTTCAAGATATGACATTCGTGTCAGTATAAAAATGTATGTTCTATTGGGTAAGACTACTCCTCAGATTCACAGTGATATTTTTACAGTTTTGGGAGCAAATGCTCCATCTATTCAGACTGTTAGGAAGTGGGCAAAAGCTGTTGCAGAGGGTCGAGAAGAGATGGAAGATGAAAGTCGTCCTGGTCGGCCAGTCACAGCATGTCAACATCTCTAAAGTGCTCACTTCACTGAATGATGACAGGAGGAAAACCTGTGAAGAGATAGGAAATGACACATCAGTGTCCAGCACCTCGCTCTTTAGAATTCTCGCAAACAAACTCAATTAGAAAAAAGGGTTTTCAGAATGGTTCCCTCATTTGCTGACACAGGAACAAAAGGAGTTAAGGGTCAATTTCTTTCTGAATTTCAAACGGAGATTTCAAACTGATCACAACACATTCCAGGATCGAATCATCACTGGTGATGAAACTTGGGTTTATTCCTGGGTCCCTGAGAAAAAAAAACGCCAGTCTGCCGAATGGAGAGACAATGAAGAGACACGTCCTGAGAAAGTACGCTGCAAACAATGGGCTGTCAAGGTCATGTATGTGTTATTTTGTTACACGAAAGTTATGATTCTGCGCTGGCCTGTTTCTACAGGTACTACAATCAATGCCTAGTAGGCTACTACAACATGATATTGCAACAAAAACTTAGACCTGCCATTTTAAAAAAACGACCCGGGCTGTTGGAACCAGGAGTTGTGTTCCATCACGACAATGCGCCAGTTCACAAAGCCCAGATGACGACCAACGTTTTGGCTGGCTTTGAGTGGGAATTGCTGGAACATCCCCAATATTCTCCTAACCTTACCTATTCCCCAAAATGAAAGAACAGCTTCGTGGACACCGAGTTTAATCAAAGGACGACATCATTCAATATCAAAAGAGGCCATTAAGGGCTTGAATACATGCAATTACGTCAGTGCATTTAACGGCTGGATACAGTGTATCCAGAAGTGCATTGACAACGGGGATGCTATGTTGAATAGAGCAGATATAACGGGGTTTTCTTTACCTGACCTTGAATGAATAAAAGTAGAATCCTGAAATTTGGGATGAAAGCCAACGGAATTTTCGATTACTGGTTTTAACACCAGTTTTTAAGTGAATGGGGGTATGTTGTTCTCCAGTTTCAACATAAAAATGGAGAAACTTGAGCACTTGGCAATATGAAGTTTTTATTCTTGCAAGGCAAGCAACAATGTGAAACTAATTTTTTTAAAGACATGTAACCATGGATGAGACATATGTCCACCACTACGATCCTGAGTCAAAATCTGCATTAATGCAGTGGAAATCGCAGTCTTTTCCAACACCAAAGAAGGCAAAGGTGCAGCCACCGGGTGGAAAAGTGATGCTATCAGTTTTTTGGGACCAAGAAGGAGTGATTACGGCAGACAATCTTGAAAATAGACATACGATAGCCGGAGACCATTATTCTAACCAGCTAAAAAAAAATTACGAGAGGCTATAAAATAAAATCGCAGAACTAAGATCTGAAAAGGCATTTTGCTGTTTCACGAAAACGCACCTGCACACACTTCAAGAAAAGCTGCAGAAACTACGCGAGAAAGCGGCTATGAAATTTTGCCACATCCATCCTATTATCCAGATGTAGCCCCGTCCAACTTTTTTTTATTCCCCAAACTGAAAAAGAAATTAAAAGGAAGGCATTTTGAAAGTGGTAAAGAGGTCAAAGAAGCGGTAGAGTGTTGATTTTCTGACAAATAGAAGGCCTTCTATTCTCAATGGCTTTTCAAGGTCATACACCGAAGGCAAAAATGTAAAACTAAGGGAGACGACTACATAGAGAAAGATTAAAGTTAGTACCAAATTTTAGCTCTCTAGCTTTATTCCTTAATGGGCAGGTAAAAGAAAACTTCTGGTATGCCCCTCGTATTTGTACCCACTGCACTGTTTTTTAAATGTTTGATTTATGCATTTCAGTTCACCACTTGACGCCTCAAAGGAAATATGGGCAGAAGACAACATCGCAGAAAGTTAACTATAACTCGGTGTGAAATGAGTCTCAATATATTTTAAGTCTCTAACTGCAGAAAGCGATCAAACTACTGCACTGTCAAAGAGCTAAGTTCTCCGCTAGCCTTCGGTTTCTTCAGTAATTTTAAAATCACGAATTCTGTTAATTTGTTTCAGCGTTTCAAGGAATTTATTGTCATTGCTCTTTATTTATCTTGTTTACCGGACATTGCTTATCTTTTTTCATACCGTGTTTATTCAAATACCTTTATTTGTTGAATGGGTGAGCTAAATTTCAATTATTAAAGCATCTATACGTATGCTACCCCAGCGCTAATGCAGAATAGAATAATAAGAAAGTCCAAACGATCAAATTTCTCCGAAGATTGAAATATCTTCCTCGGTAAATTGTTTAATATTAAAAGTGTTTTCTGATTTTTAATTCCAAGAACGATGACACTGCTTATGATCAATTTTAAGAAAGGTAATAATGTTTTCAATAAATCTGTAGCTTATCGAGGAAGAAAATTTAAGGAGACTTGGAGTTTTAGGGGGTTTTTGTGTGTGGGGGGAGGGGGGGGTTGGTTGTCTTTTTTCTTGTTTCGTTTTGTTTTGTTGTTGTATTTTGTTTTTTGCTTCTAAATGACACTCAAAAAGATGTATACTTGCAAGGTGGAGACGGCTTGAAATTGAGCATATTGTCAGCTGGCTACCCTTCAATTACAATGTTCTGTCTGCTCAGTACTGAGTCTTGAGAAAATTGACATCAAAGATTTTAAGTATCACTACGTGGGAAATTTTTCGAATACATATATATATATATATATATATATATATATATATATATATATATATATATATATATATATATATATATATATATATATATATAATCTTTGAACATCTTGATAACGACTCCGGCGGATGTTCTTATAGTTTTGATAGGGCAGATAGGACATTTGGCGTTTTTTAATGTTTTTATTTCATGGTCTTAGTAATTCAAAACAGCCAAAGATGTCAGAAAGAACGTTATAATTCTATTGGTAATATTATTGCCATTTGGGGTTAAAGGTTGACGAGGTGGCATTTCTAGTATTTCACGTATCACATTGGAGGGAATTCAGGAGAGGAATTAGGTCTTTTTTCTGAGGGGGGGGGGTAACTTTAGTGTTTTACGGCGCTCGCAATTGCATAAGGTCAGATGGGTGCGCGGGACACATTAAACATTTTCATTTGGTTGGAAATTTGAATTTTCCCCAGGAGGCGACCAAAGCCTACTCTTATCGATTTTGGACCTTCAAGAGACCTTTAACATGCACACGGGGCCTCCGAGGGTTTTCGCCCTTGTCCAAAAAGGCTAGATCTAGGTGGAGATCTTTCCTACCAGAAGATCAGGGGGTTTAGCTGAAAGACAGCAGTAAGAAGGAGCCACAGAGTAGCAGTAGAAGGACTGCAGATAGAGTCAGAAGTCCAGAGAAGGGGGCAAAGAAAGTGAGGGGGTGAGAATTAGATCTGAACGGCTGTCGGGGACTGAATATTTA
The DNA here is from genome assembly GCF_000002075.1 of Aplysia californica. Taxonomy (NCBI): domain Eukaryota; kingdom Metazoa; phylum Mollusca; class Gastropoda; order Aplysiida; family Aplysiidae; genus Aplysia; species Aplysia californica. Next base: position 938,092 of record NW_004797495.1, on the reverse strand, counting down.
AAATAAAAAACGTTCTATTTTTTCCCACTAATAAAAGTTTGTGCCTCTTGAAATCGAAGTCGCTAATTACACACCTCTACCATGCCCCTAACAAAAAAACAACCCAAAAAGAAAAACTAACAAACAAACAGATGCAGTGGAACCACCCACAATTTCTGCATGAATGTTATTCCACCTATCGATTCCCTGAGGTTGAATAAGTAGCTCTTGATTTGTTTGAATGTGTAACTGCATCAGGATACTCAGTCTCGATTGCCTTTCCATTAAAAATAATAATAATAAACACGATTAACCCGCACAATGGATCATGCTTAGATTTCCACCCAGTTGCTATTTTAGCCTCTACTTCCTCATCTTGCTGTTCTCTTTTGCCAATTGTAGAACAACGAGATTACGTTCCTTTTTTTTCGGGGGGGGGGGATATTTAGGAAACTGAGGCTGGCTATAGTGTAACTGAAACTGCAAATTTATAGCTTCAAATAAATTGAGAAAAATCGGATTGATTTCAGTGCCTAGATTTCTGCCAACAATTATTTGCTGCACGATATCAACTGTATTTATTGTTTCATTGCTTCGGAATTTGACACGTGATACTCTAAAAATGCATACGATTAACTGTTCAGAGGAATGGAATCCACAAAATAATCACTGTCAGCTTTGCATTTTGTGAGTCTGTCTGTTCGTTTGTTGCTGGTTGTTGTTGGGTTTTTTACTTTTCTTTGTTTGCTTGTTTGTTTGTTGGTTTGTCTATAGAGGGAAGGGGTACTATACAGTCCTAAATATCTTTTGTTTGTGACCGTAAAGACATGAGAGGAGCAACAGATAGAGGATGGAATATCAAGGTGAGGGGCTGGTTCTAAAATGGAAGATTTTGGGTCAATTTTATCGTGTCTGGATTTTGTACGTATTATAATACTTCATCCACTTGTAAATCTAAAAAATGCATACTCTTTTTGTTACAATCAACATCTTTCAGATTTTCTGTCAGTGAACTTTTATTTAAACTACTGTGTAACAAAACGTCGTTTTTTCTCAAAACTTCAATTTTTAATAGTTTTTCTCATCTACTTTTTTCATTTTCTATTTGATTCCTATGAAATTTTCAGGGCTTGTTTTTCGTACCATAACCTAACTTTACACAGGTGGAAAAGAAAATCAATGCTTTTATAAGTGAGTTATATGGATGATTATGTAATCGAATTCAGACGCAAGAAGGGGCAGGTCAGTTACCCATCTCTAACTTTTTTCCTATTCAAGATATCCAAATTCCCGACTGTAAAAAAAATATGTATTGAGTACATCTATCAATGCATCAAATTTGAAGTTGGAAAATAAAAAAAATCCTTTTTACTCTTATGAAAGTTGTTTATTTTCAATATGGCCGCCGTTACCATGGTAACCGTAGACTTAAACAAAAAATAAAGTTTCATTTTATAGATGTTTTTCTGTTATACCTCCTTGCTATAAGGCTTTATCTAAAGAGGCCATAGTTACCGAGACAGGTTTACAAACCAGCCCCCTGTAGAAAGACAGAGAAACTGAGAAAGGGAATTGAGGGAGAGACGAGTTTATAGTAACAGTCGCCTAGACTGTCCCTGTTAGACACAATGATGTTAGCTGATTTTAAAAAATTGAAGCAGATTCTTCTGGCCGAGTAGCTAGACATCTATTTACCAGCATCAGAGAGGATGTCAGTTTTTTCTTACATTGTTCATCATCATTGCCTTTCTCACCTTGCATTAGGGTATAGGCCACGGACAAACACTTTCCACTTTTCTCTATCTTGGGCTAGCCTCTTGATGCCATTCCATGTCTTCCCACTTTTCTGTACATCAATTTCTGTAATTCTTCTCCAGGTTCTACGCGGTCCTTCCCTTTATCTTTTACCCTGTGGATTCCAATTCAACACTTTTTTGCTATGCAGATGCCTGACTTCCTGAGAGTATGTCCAATCCATCGCCAGCGTCTTCTTGTTCGCACACAGGAAAATCGCATGATCTTTTATTGTAATTTCACCTGTCTGATTTTCTTCAATTTTGTACGAGGTAGTACACAGACATTTGACAGCAATCTAGATCTCCTGTTGCATGTAAAATACGCAACTCTCAATGTATGTGCTCTTGCCAAGTGGAAAATACTTTCAGACTATCATAATGACTAGATCTGATAAGCTTTCATTACACTTTTTCTGTCAGAAACCAGTAGCGCGCTGCAAGTTTTATCTCAGACTCACAACTTAAATGTAATTTCACCAGAGGATGACCATCAAAGTTTGTTTTGTTGCGGGGGG
>NW_004797495.1:929020-934946 GCF_000002075.1 Aplysia californica | reverse complement strand
AAGGTAGACTTTTGGTTTGTCTTATGTTTACGTCAGAAGTAATGCTAGCTCTTATATTATCCCAGCTGACTCTAAAACAATTTTTTAAAATTAAAAAGCTCGGCTTCCCAGGAAGAATACATTGTAAGCAGTCGATTAAGCGCTCAGACATTAACGAACTGACAAAATCTTTCGCTGTCTATAGCCGAGTACCCATTCCCACCAGTGTGAGGTGAGGAAAGTTCGTTTAAAGCGCCTTTCCTAAGGACACAATGTCGGACCCCTGACGAGGTTTGAACTCACGACCACTAGACTACCAGTGTCATACCAGGAAGGATAGGGAAGGCGTGAGATACAAAAATTTAGCCGCTGCGTATACAGTATAACGTTACTGAAACAAAAACTCCCGTCCTAATATCTTCATTTGTTCAAGAGCACGACTAAGGTGAATTATTACATTCATGCCCCCCCCCCCCCCCCAACGTGACCAAACATAAGTACAAAACAAAGGATACCTACAGCTTTCATTTGTTTCGTAATAAAGTACTTTATAAGACTCCATTTTAAAAAAGAAATCATCCAATTTTCTTCATACCTCTTAACTAAATGGTGCTGCCTTTCGAGTATAAGAAGATTTGAACCACAACATCTGCATTCTGACATGGACCCTCTTTCTGCCTTGCAATGACCCTACATTATCAGCGAAGATCAAAGCCCAATGTTTGCCCGAGAGAGACCTACTCTCCCATCACCAATTGGTTTCACGCAGTCTCATCATAACGTGTCCGCCCAGCCCAGGAAGAACGGCCGGCTATTCTTGCCTCTAATTACCAGTTTTCCTCCGTCTATCACTGCTTCACAAAGCGAGGTGATATTTCATTCTGGAGGAGCTCGGTGAAAACCTACAATTTTCGGCGTCTCCGCCCAGGTTCGTGGTTTGGTGAGGACGGCGAGAGGGTCGTGCTCTGTGGATCATCATCGCGAAGATGAACACAGGAAAACCGGTAGCGACGGAAGAAAGAAGGACGGTTTGAGGAGGAGTGGGTGGTGGCGGAGGATGGGCATAATGAAAGGGGGGGGGAGGAGGAGGTAAAAAAATAGTGCATGGACCAAAAAGGACTGTCACAATGGTGTTCTAACGATCAAGATTCATTACGTAAAGGTCTACTTGAGCCCTCCATTTAGAACTTACTTGACCTGTAATGCACATCCAGGGTGGGTATTCTGCGGGGGTCTCATGTGGGTCGACGAGACGTTATGTAAGAAAGATGTTTTAAACTTATTTTAACAATGGGTGGAAGTTGGGAGAGGGCAGCTCAAGTAGACTTTAACCGATTATTATACACGAATCTTTATAATCTAGATCAACAGATACTTCAATGGAGCGAAAGTCCTTGAAATTCAATTGTATTATTAATAATTTTATTAAATATGTTTTCATGTGTTTGTGTGTGTATGCATTTGTATGTGTATGTGTGTTAGAGTATATTATGTGCAAGTATGTTAGCCTGGGAAAACCAGGGATAAATCATTGCCAAAACCAAACAAAAAGAAAAAGAAAAGAAAGAAAGGACAAATTAGGGTAAAAGGTTTTTAAAAAAGCAAATCGAAAAACTGAACGATTTCCTGAAACTAATATCTTCAGGTGAATGCAATTTGGACAATTGTTATTCGTTGTCTAAGTAGGAAAAACAAAACCTTGACTTTTGACATCGTTTTTAATAGTTTTGTCTCTTATTATGAGGTTTTACCTTTGAAAATTCGACAAAAAGGCAATTTTTTTAAAAACAGTCTACAAAAGACCCATATAAACTAAATAACCTCGTCACAGAGTTTTGTTGAGGGTCTTTTTGGTTGGGGCATAGTTTTTTGGGTTTTTTAAAGTTGGTTGTTGTTGTTGTTGTTTTGGGGTTGTTGTTTTTTTTTTGGGGGGTTCCTGGTGAGTCCTTGGCTGTCCTATGCCCCTGTACACCTTGTAAAGTGGTATTAGCTTCTTAGAACAGATGTGAAGCACCACCACACGGGGTGATGTATGTGACTTGGGGAGTTACGAAGGATAATTGAATTTGTTAGCATATCATTATTGTTATTAACTCTTGGTCTAGTCGCCTCAGGTTAGACGAGCCAGGGCGGGAATTGATGAGAAGCGTGAGTGGGAGCGTGTGTATAGTGTTTGATGTTTGTAGGGAAGGAAGGTGGGGGGGGTGGAGGTGGAGGGGAAAGGTGTTTGAAGAGATTGGTCAGATTGTATCGTGTATTTGTTTGTTTGTTTGTTTGTTTGTTTGTTTATTTGCCTGATTGTTTGCTTGCTTGTTTTGTTGTTGTTGCTGCTGCTGCTGCTGTTTTTGTTCTGATTTGTCTTTGTTTTTGTTGGGGGGGGGGGGGGATGGGTATTGGGAAGGGATACTTGAAAAGTCGGGAACTCTGGTGCACGTATCGTGTGCGCATGCATGCATGTGTCTGTGACTATGTGTGTGTGTGTGTGTGTGTGTGTGTGTGTGTGTGTGTGTGTGTGTGTGTGTGTGTGTGTGTGTGTTTGTGTGTGTGTGTATGTATTTGGTTCTAAACAGGCACAAACACGCTCTTTCCACATCCACACCCGATATGCTTTCCACATCCACACCCCAATCCATCCGTGCCCTCGCACATACATGTAACCTCGTAGATAAAAATCCAAAATCGAAACAAACATATATATTATTATTCTCCCACACGTACAGACTCACATACACACTACACAAATGCATAGAAACGAGTAGAAAGATATTTCCGAGGTCAAGATGTGATGACAACTATAGATTCTAAACGTGGTAACCAGACGGTTAGAAATGCGCACAACTTCCATTTCCTCCCTGTTGGTTGGAATCCATGTGCGCAATTTGCCAGTACACAGGGGAGTTAACAACAAAAATAGTGGTATACCAGTATACAATTCTTGGCTTCGTGACGAGCGTACGTTACGAAAGGGTGTTAAATAAGACGATTGAATTCTCATTAAATCAAAACCATTTGGTCATGTTTTTGTTTTGTTTTGTTTGTTTTTTAACTTTTAGAAAACAACTTAAAAGATGAATTGGCATAATTATTTTTTGTGAGGATGAAATAGAATTGTTGATAAGGTGATGTCCGAACGATTCTGTTTTCCTCATACTTACCAGTCCTATGATATTCCCCTTTTTTTTTCAAATTAAGCCTGTACAGCTTCCGGGTCCTTTTCTCTGACTCATAAACTATTAATGAGGGTGTATGTGTGTGTGTGTGTGTGTGTGTGTGTGTGTGTGTGTGTGTGTGTGTGTGTGTGTGTGTGTGTGTGCGTGTGTGTGTTTTGGTTCTTTAAAGGTGCGAAAACGCACTTTCCCCATTCACATACTAAATTCTTTCCACACCTCAACCCCACTCCATCCTTACCCTCACAAATGTACCTTCATATACGGTCCAAATCAAAAACACTCACACATACACACACTTATACTCACAGGCACACATACACTCTCACGCACGTTCACATATACACACACATACACACATCTGTGCGGGCTAGATTACACTAGGTCTAGACTACACTAACAAACATACATTCTCATAAACAAACTCGCACGCACGCGCTCACACACACACACACACACACACACACACACACACACACCGTTCACACCGTTCCCCCCGAGATAGCCCTACGACTAACAAGCTCCCTGGACAGTGGTGCTTAGAAGATGCCTATCGTCGAACGTCGACAAAGGGAGAGAACTCAGACGAACCACATCCAGGCCGGCGACATCATCACCCGTGACGCCGTGACGCCGTGACGCTGTTGGTCGACGCCGGGGACAGTGGACACCACACCTGGGCCCCGCCCTCAGCACGCGCCCCACGCCTTACCTGTCTCATCAACAACCAATCAGAGCACAGGAACGACAGCACGTGGTGTGATCTCCCGCTGTTCTGACAGCCGCGACTTCTGGGAGTGATCTGGTGACTAGAGATGCCAGCAAGCTCCCTCAGAGTCAAATAGTTCCATCTCCTATATATCACTATCGTAGTTAGAGACTATTGACTTGTGACTGGATAATGTTGCCTTTGCTGGAAACTTGCACACGGCGATAAATGCGTAATGGAGAGCTGGTTCAAAACGTAAATAAAACTGGCCGGGGGTAGGAATAAGGCGACTTTATTCTGAGAGTTAACGGAGTAGAGAGCAGTCACATAGTCTCTGGAACCAAACAAAGTTGCTCTAGTAATAAACTCTTGGTTGTTACTTACTCGAGATCGTGTTATTTGGTGATAACAGTCTGTTGTGTTGTGACTGAATGCTTTATGCTGTGATGTCAGTATAAAACTAATGCGGGTACAATAATTCTTTGGACATATTTTCATTCTTGAACTTCGTTGTTTTTTTTAAACGGAAAGTCACAATTCTTTCTTGTTTAAGATACTCTTCTCCGATCACAAACTATTTGTTATCTTGACTTGCTGGACACATCTATTTTGATAACACAATAATTTAATTTTAGATTCGAGGACTGTGTTTTGACCCCCCCCCCCCCCCCAAAAAAAAAACGTTCACATGAGCATACGCCTTTCAACTAGACACAAGCGTGCCAGGTAAAATGAAACATTTCAGTTTTTGCATAGATCTACTGGGCGAATACAATGCAAAAGTCTGAATCAACTCAAGAATGTTTGCGAATATAAACAAAAGTGTTTTCTTCTCACTACGAAACCCGGATATTTCCAATGCCATTCAGCGGTTCTCCGAGGACATCAGCAGCGAGCGTCAATCCTACAACAACTTCTCGCCTCTGAACCTGACCATGTCATCCCTTCCCCCCGGCCAACCCTCGCCCCGGCACAGCTGGGACGCTCAAACAGGGGAGACCATCACCTCTGTAGATTCGAACAACTCGTGCGTCCTCGGAAATGCTGTAGGTGAGCACTCTGCAACAACACCGCCATCCCCAAAACTGTTGAAAAAACCCGAGTTGACATTTTCTATAGAAAGAATACTTGGGCTGAATTCTTCTCGAGGCTCAGGACTCACCCCCTCAGACAGAGCTACCAGGGAGTTTTCTCGGGAATCCCACTCTGCCTACGACGCAGATTTCAATGGCGATGAAGACGATCTCGACGACGATGACGAAACGATAGACGTGGACGATTCTGGTCCTGCTGGACATGGGCATGAACAAAGCAGTTTGATATTCCAGGGAGAGTTCTCCTCTCCGCCCAGAGAACAGGAGACGCCCAAATACCAGTGGCTACAGTGTACCCGATACCACCCGCCCAAACTGCAGAGTAAGTCATTCCTCCCCCTCTGCTTTGTCTTTTTGAAACATCCCAGACACAATTTTTTTTAAGGACCTGTGGCACTATTAAATAAATTTTCTTTTTTTTAACTCCAAGACGCGAATTTCGTAAGGATCTGTGACACATTTACATAAATTTCATTAAAAGAAAACTGCAACGTTCACGAAGGACTTCGTTCAAAGATAAGCCAGCGTTCCAGCTGAAAGACGAAAATATGTTAAATGTCGCACATTGAAATAGTTTTTAAATAGATCTGTGGCTTGTAATGTAAGCTACAAGTTACCTTAGCTTGCGGGCAAATCGTATTCATATTTATTTTCATTTTCAATTAATCGATATCACTCTGAGAAAACGACCGATCCATAATAATGAAAGGGGGGGGGGGCATGAGGGGAACTTGCAACCTGTCTATGATGCTAACTTTGTATATCCCAGCACTACCATCTTAAAACTTTTTCTGAGTACACGAAGGGAGAATGAAGAAAACTGGTTGATTGGTTAGAAAAGGTTTACATCCCTATCGACTCAATTTAGATTATAAAGAGGCGGGCTGCTTCTACCTTAGATGCCAGCGTCAACCCCTGTTGAGTGGGACACACTAACCCAACAGAAAGAAGAAGATTTGATAAAATGACCCCCCCCC
>NW_004797495.1:926251-928814 GCF_000002075.1 Aplysia californica | reverse complement strand
AGGGGGTGTCTTTTTTTTTAAGAACGATTAATACTTTAATTATAACACCAAAGACACAAGAAGAGTGGTTACTCGGAAAATCATTTTCAAACCATTAAATAACATTGCCCGAATTTTTGTATTGTATTTCGTTTAAATTATCTTGTTGGCATTTCAAATAAAATAAGCACATATTTTATAGAACCTTTCTAATGTGTGCTGTCTCCTATTATAACTATAACAGGTCATCCTGAAATTTATGGCTCAATGAAAAAAAAGGAAATTTTGCTTGTTACGAACGGTAACACATTCTGAAAAAACAACAACCGACGTGGCTTATTTTATTTTGTTAAACAAAACATAAACAGGTGATATAAACAGATTGGGTGTCTTATTGGTCAGAGCATAGGTCTTTATCATGGCTAGGCGGCAAAGAGAATGTATTTCCGATACTCTCACCGGCATCTGGTCGGGTTTATCTGAAAACATGAAAACATAGTGAGAGGAGGCCAAGGAATCTACAGAGCTAGGCACATTAAATATTTTTCTTCATAATATTATGAACGATAGCCCAACCGAACAAAACCGATTATAATAAACTATTGATAGGGGGACCAGCTAGTTATGTTAATGTGCTGCTCTGACTTTTTTTCCTTCTGTCTTCCAATTCATTTATTTTCTTTATGAATGTAAATCCTGGATCTGTGGTTTTTCACAAAGAATTTGACAATACTTCTTTTAATGAACACTGAAGTGACCGTTGTGCGCATAACATAATATAGCAGCCAGATATCATAACATATTTTTCCAATGTTTTGTATGCAGTCGAATTACTCTTAAATACATATTCATTTGTACGTGTATCAAACATCAGATAAGATAAAAATTACCGGATTGGTGTCAATGACGTACTCTTGGCAAACCTTCAGCAAGGCCCAATACTCATTAAGAAATAAATAAAGTGGGTAGCAGTATTTCTGAATCTCTTATTTCTCTTAAGAGTTGGGCTTTTCTAACACCTACTAAAGTGAAAAAAGGCGATTCACGAGTAGTAGATCCCACCACAAGTCAGAAAATTCAGCTTGAACTTTTGTCTCAAACGAGAACTCGAATTGAACTTTGAACGGGTTTTTACTCCGAGATAGATAAAAGTCATCGAGTCTCTCTCTCTCTCTCTCTCTCTCTCTCTCTCTCTCTCTCTCTCTCTCTCTCCCTCTCCCTCTCCCCCCTCTCTCTCTCTCTCTCTCTCTCTCTCTCTCTCTCTCTCTCTCTTTCTCTCTCTCTCTCTCTGTCTCTGTCCCCTTCCTTCCCTCTGTCTTTCTCTCTCCGTTCCTTTCATTCTCTCTTTTGTTCTTTATCTGTCTTTTTCGCACTCCTTTGTTCTGCCCTTTCGCTCTCGTTTTTTTCTTTCTTTCGTTCTCTCCCCCTCTTTCATTCCTTATCTGAGATTCTTTCTTTCCCTCTCCTCTCAAGACGTTGTTTCAAATAATTTGTCAGTTCTTATATCACCAAAACAAAACTGAAATCAAGTACAAATAAGCGAACAAATGGATCTGCTGATTAGTAAGGAAAAGAACTATTAATCAAGGTTAAAGTGAACGACTAAATAAATAGATCAGTGAATAAATAGATTAATTAATTAATTAATTTTAATTAATTAATTAATTATAATTAATTAATTAATTGATATTAATTAATTAACATATTTTACTACTTCTGATCTAAGACCTTCCAAGTGATAAGCGATTCTCTTCTATTTATTCTAATTATCATTTCCTCTTTATCAGTACGTCTGTATATTTCAGTTTTAAAAAAGAAATCAATAGTGTCCAATGATCAACTCAAAATATTACGTCTCTCATACACACTTTTATGGTGACACTTAATTGCAGAAGTACTGAGTATCTAAAAAATGGATCCTTTTATAAGGCAATAATTCTGGGCATCAATTTCAACAAAACTTAGAAGAAGCGATATGATAATATATTCAAGGTGATGCCATATTATTGTCAATATTAAGAACATCGACCAACATAGTTTTAACATTTTCAACCAAGCTTGTATTAAATGCAAAACTTAACAACTTCATAAAAATTAAAAAATTAGCCTTAATGCGTATTAAAATGTGTGCGCTAAAGAACAAATTTATTTGGAATTGGCATTCACAAATTTTGATAAACCCAGAGAAAGTGGTGGTTATTTATATTATATGCCCCAGGTGTTGACCATTTCATTTTTTTCTTTTAATTCCATTTATTCCGTTTTATTCTTCTCTCCATTTTATTCTTCTCTCCAGACAAGCTTGGCTGCGTCGCCAGAAATTGAACATACCCTTGTACAACACTGAGTTTTAAAAGTTCAATTGCTAGTGGATTATTTCTGTAGACTCTGTCTTGAAAAAAAAAAACAATCAAACTATCCCTATCCATGGCAATGTCCGTTTAAAATAAATGAGTGAACAAATATAATATACATGTATTATGGGTGATTCTTAAAAGAAAGCTTAGCGTTTTGTTCGATTTTGGTTGAAGTTTTGTTGGGATTTTTTAAAAACTAGATATATATGTTTCTTAAACACGAGAGG
>NW_004797495.1:924170-925496 GCF_000002075.1 Aplysia californica | reverse complement strand
TATATTTTTGTATATCTTTTATAAAGTATCTCTGTCTTTCCTTTCTGCCAGGTCCCACTTAGTCCGAGTTGTGTAAGACAGGCAAGTTCGAAAAGCTGTAAATAATCTGACGCGTGTCATTAAGTGCTGACATACATTTACTATAAATTTAATCAGAGGAATGAGAATTGAAAGATGTTGTCCAAATACCCCCTCTCCCTCCCCCACCCAACCGTATCCCGTTCCCAATCAAACACCAATCACCCATCATGCTCGATGAGTGTTGCTGTCTTTATCATTATGATCATCACTTTTATTATCATCATTGTAAGTTGCAGTAGAATTTAAAAAAGGGTTGAGACTGTAGACTTTTCAAATTTATTTGGGGGGGGGGGGTGCCATTATCATCACTAAACATGATTTCTCGGTCGTCCACCCCCTATTCATTAATTTTTCCCGACCTATTTTGACGTATCTACTTAGCTTGCCACCAGGTCATGGCGTTATGTCTATAGTCAACACAACAGTCAGTAGATGACTTAAAGTGTCAGCGATCTTTGCCCTAGTATTTGGTTGGTAGGAAGGAGTGGTGCGAACTTGAGCGGGGATCCGCTAAAATTCATTTCGCTTCGGGCTCATACCCGACTGATTTCACGCTGTGTGGTCTGTCTTCAGCCAAAAACAGAGTGAAATTATAACTATTTATCACATCACCTGACACACGATGGATATGGTGTTGTACATTACGTTCAGTGATTCCTTTTTTGTAAATTTATTGAAGTAAATGTACCTGATACTCGCGGGGTGTCCTTTCTGACTCAGACCTCAGACTCAGAGGTTGACGTGTAATGGCTCTCGATCCAGCCTTCACAGTCGTGAGCTGCCATTGCACATTCTGTTATACCCAGGCCAGTCCATGTCATAATGTTGTCAATCCATATTACTTTTTAATGAAAGGCAAAATTGATTAGATAATATGGACTTTTAATATTCATTACACTGTCCGTGTCATTTCCCCAATCCGCATAAAACTGATGTATAAATAGTCACATCACATAGCTACGTAGCAGTACATTGGCACAAAAAAATAATTCATCATCATCATCATCATCATGATCATCATCATCATCATCATCATCATCATCATCATCATCCATTCCTTTTCACTTACTACTGCTCCTCCTCATTCTTCCCCTCCTCTTGACTGCCATAGTCATCATCATCAGTGTCCGGGTTATTAATATCATTAATTTAATGGTAATTGTGAAATGATATTAATGTTATGATGGTGATAAAGAGTATAAAATAATAATAATAATGATGAATGAAATATAAAAATAAGAATTA
>NW_004797495.1:922448-923817 GCF_000002075.1 Aplysia californica | reverse complement strand
TTATTATTATTATTATTCTATACTCTTTATCAGATTCATAACATCAATATCATTTCACAATTACCATTAACCCTTTCACTGCTGAAATGTATGTATCCATCTAGAGTAAAATTTGTACAGACAAGATAAAACTCCTTAAAGAGAGATTTTCACCAAAGATTTATTTAAAAAGTAAACAGTAGCACACGTTGTTACTACACTATCTCCAAACATTTTCCTTATATGAAGTTGCATGAAAATGGCAGAGAACATAAGCTGGAATAACACAAACCAGTGCATACGTCCACGCAGCAGTGAAGAGGTTAAATTAAGGGAAAATGGTACAGTAGAAGAGGAAGATCTGCCTTGAGAATGCGGATCGTTGAGATGTAGGAAAGTTATTGCTGCAGACATCGTCTACGGACTGACGTCACAAGGGGCTCATCTACTGAATTCTGCACCCTGGTGTCGTTTAAAGGAGTGCAAAATGTGTGTGTTTGACCTGGAGTGGTCGTATTGTCTGGGAATATTTTGTTCTGATTCTCTACAGCTCCTGACTGATGGACCATTTCCACCCTTGACATCAAAGACGGCCTGAAGGGTACTTTAACATTATTTCTGTACCTTGTGTAAAACTGACGAACTGAGTTGGTGGTGAGGAAATGCTCATTACAAAAAGCTCTCTGCTCTTTACTTATCTTCATCATAATCTCAGCAGGCAAAGGAAATTTAAGAAAAAGTATCTGCAAACTTCTGTAGGCCGGTTAGACTACAGTAGTTTGCAATATGGCGCAATCGTTGGGATTTTTAGTGGTAGGCCTAAAGCGAACTAGTGTGTCATGCTACGAAAATGGGGACATAGCTGAAAATGAGTTGTTTTTTAACTCGCTATACAGAGCAAAATTATTCAGTGGATTTATCTAAAATGAATTTCAGACAAATTCCTTTTGACTTCCAAACGTTGTGTACAAATTTGAAACGCAAAACTTCTGTGTGGAGGAAAATATTAGCAAAAAACCTTGTACAGTTGTTGTTTGTTTTTTTTTGGTGTTTTTTTTTTATTTTTTTTTTTATCACGATCAACCAGTACAATCTATCATTATTTTTAAATCTATTACTATACAAAGTTTCTTGGGAGACCTAAAGAGACATAAACGCCTTGAACAGCTAGCTCTCATTGGCAAAATTAAAGGCAACGAGGCAGAGGTAGACTCAGAGCAACTTATTTGGAGAACCTAAACAGATGGGTGACAGCGAAGGATCAGGACTGGTAATGTAGCTTTTTTGAGAGCATCCGAGCTGATGAATGAATGGAGAACCATAATCGCCGATGTCTGTCGCAGATCTGGCACATATGATGATGATGATGATGATGATGATGATGATGATG
>NW_004797495.1:920979-922348 GCF_000002075.1 Aplysia californica | reverse complement strand
ACACACACACACACACACACACACACACACACACACACACACACACACACAACACACACGCACGAGTAGAGAAAGAAAGAATATGTTTGGCGTAAATGTATGTTGGAAGATGCTGGTTTTGCATCTACAATTTCAACTGTGCTCTTTATCTTTTGTCAAGAAAAATTAAGTTGGCCCTGCTGTTTGACTCATTGATGTGTCAAGCCATGCCTGCAGTGTAACAGCTAAGCTTTTAGTCGTTGCTCTCAGTAAGTTTGTGGTGAATTCCCAAGTGGGGAAGTCTATTTTAGTGACTATAGTATGGTAAAAAAAAATTCGTGGCGTAACTTATTGTCAAATATTTCTCAAACTACCAAACATAGACCCTCCAGTTTTTGCACAATGACCTGCATTAATTTGTCTTAACAGATCAAACTTTTTGTAAACACCTGTTAGCTGTATTCTAGAAAATTCCTTAATAAATACTAATAAAAAATCCGAGTGGTTGGTTTCTACAGATTTTTTACGGTTTATAGCTGGGGCAATAATATAGCTTTTAAAAGCAAATCTGTCATATTTTTCTTCTAATTGTGACAGTATCTTTATTAAATGCACGTTTTGAAAGCCTTTATTGCTAAAACAAATTTCTTCACTATAAACGCAAGTTTCTTGTAACAAGTTTCACCACTAAAAAGGTCCTTTGGTAGGCTATATGCAAATGCAAAATGTGTAAGAGAAGTGGGAAGTGCTGTGAACAATCGCATTTTCCGCTTGACGGAGATTTACAGTATTCTGTATAAATTTATGAAGAAAACTTTGGGTTTTTTAAAGTTAGCCTCGATTGCTGTGGAAAATATTATTAGGTTAAAACAATTGATACAAACTGCTGTGCAAAATATGGATGACATTGGTTCACCCGTTAAAGAGATATTTGGGGATAAGTTGCGCCACGAATTTTCGACCACACAATACAGTATTTTTTCCATTATTCTTGGATATAATGTTTTGTTGTATCACACTCAAACCTATTTGGCCTGCGTCGTAAAAGATCCCGCTAAGGGCCCTTCGTAGTGTTCTTGGGAAAGGCACTTTACACGAATTTTCCCAACCTCCCTCATGTGGGAAGGGGTACCCGGCTAAGGACAACACAACGAAAGATCTTGTCAGTTTGTATTTTAACACGTATAATTCTCTGCTTGCTCGGTTTTAATATGCTTCATCGGAAGCCGATTTTTTTCTGAGTCAAGTTCTATGGTCTTTTGGGGTATTAATAAGTGTCGAGTGCATAGAGCTTGCTGCTAAGCGTGGATATGATGTGCTATAAAAACTCTATTATTATCATCATCATCATCATCATCATCATCATCATCATCATCATCATCATCATCAT
>NW_004797495.1:919232-920648 GCF_000002075.1 Aplysia californica | reverse complement strand
TTATTATTATTATTATTATTTATATTGTTGTTGCTGTTGTTGTTGTTGTTGTTGTTGTTGTTATCATCTTTTAACTGTGTCAAAGGGGTAGAAAACCCAAACAATTATAGATACTTAACATTTTGTATATGTTGTAAACTATTAATGATAGTGGGTTTGTTTATAGGCTGCATTAAAACACGTTAAAACATAGATCCAATAATGTACCATTTCTGCTGTTACCTCTCTTTCTGTGTGCGTGTTTTATAGTTTCTGTTTTCGGTATTGTTGTAATGTGTATCACTTTACTTAGTGGGTGGTTGGCGGGTACTCTGGTGTGGTTTGCTCCTTCTTTCCTATCAAACATCCATCGTCCTGATCTCTCCTTCTTTTTCTGTTTGTTACTCTCTTGTAACACCTCTAATCTTCGGCACTTATAACATGGACTTTTTGTGTTGCAAGTGACGTAAAACTCTTACTAAAACTAAACACTTAACGTACAGAACTATCATTGTAGTGCAGTTTCTGTTTTTTAGCTCCTGCTTTTCTGTTCTCTTTCTTTCTGCTTTTAACGATGATGTTTTAAAAGTGATAGTTCACGATGACTTCTGATTACACAGCACTCTTTCTCCTCTTCCTCTTCCCTCCTTTTCCTCCTCCTCCTCCTTCTTCTTCTCTTCCTCTCCTCCTCCTCCTCCTCCTCCTCCGCTTCAGTCTCCTTCTCCTCCTCCTTCCCTACAGCCTCTCTGCTTTCAGCTCCACCCTCTTCTTTTTTTTTTCTTTCTCTTTCCTTTTTGATAGGAAAGCATGAAATATAATACAAGCCACGCACTCTTCAATATCCCTCTCAAATCTACCATTTACAGTGAACATCTCGAAAACTAATTACGGCATGCTTTCAATTGACGAAAGAAGCTTTGACAAGCTATTTTTCAGCTTTGTTCTTGCAGGTTGCCCTAATCTTCCCTAATTCTATTTCCTCGTCAGCTTGCCAGATTATCAGCCAATACATTATTGTGTTTCTTTTTTGCCAAGCTCTTGGATTTATCGGCTTCTTCTCTTATACTTTGTAATCTTTACGAAAAAGAACGAACTCTCTTAGAACATTAATTAACAACCAACATGACCCCTCCTCCTCCTTTTCCTCCTCGACCGGCCCGCCCCCTTTCGCTTTTTCAATTGAGCTGATTTTTCTTCCTCCTCCCCATCCAGTCATTTAATTACTTCAATTCTAAAGCCACATATTTATTTTCAGCTCCTGCTGTGCTTTGTATGGATGTGTCAAAGAGCATGGTGTTCCGTCACAATATTATCATGATTGAACATGATCTAGTTTTAGCACATTTTCTTCAACAATAACCGACGTGGAATTTAAAGGCACATTTACTCATTTTGCTTCTGAAACAATTTATGTCAAAGTCACAAGGCCAGGGTTGT
>NW_004797495.1:916104-919132 GCF_000002075.1 Aplysia californica | reverse complement strand
GATGATGATGATGATGATGATGATGATGATGATGATGATGATGATGATGATGATGATGATGATGATGATGATGATGATGATGATGATGACGACGGTTTATCTATTACCCGCCCAGGAAGCAAAAAGAACGAAGGCACGAAGAAGCGCAAGCTGGGCAGGAACCCTCGTGTCCCGTTCACCCAGCACCAGGTGGTAGTCCTGGAGGAGAAGTTCCGGCGCACCCACTACCTCAGCAGCATGGACGTCGCAGAGCTGTCAGCCGCTCTCAGCCTCACCGAGACACGGGTACGACGTCGGAATATTTTTCTGTATAGTTTTGTTTTTGTTTGGTTGGTTTTTGTTTGGTTCTTGTTTGTTTCTTTTGTTTATTTGTTGTTGGGTTGTTGTTTTTTTGGTCGTTTTAGTTTTCTTTCTTTCTTTCTTTTTTGATTTGTTGTTTGGTTGGGTGTTTTTTTTTAATGGAGGGGTGCTTTTTGTGGGGGGAGGGGATGTTGTGGGTTGTTGTTGGAGGTTGTTTGTTTGTTTGTTTTTTGGTTTTTCGTTTGTTAATTTTTTAATATTTTTTTTTGTTGTTGGTGGTTTTTTTCTTTGACTTTATTCTAAAAATGTTTAGTGTTTGTCTCGACAAAGTGGAATTAAGCGCTTGTCTGTAATGGGGCATAACGATATAGAGTTATCGGTATAATCTTGAAGCTTCCTCTTTTGCCTGGCTTTTTGGTTATAGAAAAACTCATTCTCTATTGTGTTAAATAGATGTTGAGATATCTATGATTGAAGGGTGTGGGGGTCGCCCTGTGCCAGAGGTAAAATCAGCCATAAAATGGTTGGTAAAGTTTAATGACTTCCAAATTTGTAGTGTCCTTGGAAACTGCAAATTTACGTGGCATTAATCTCAACATTTTTCTGTAAAATTCACACACGGATGTGTTATTAAATAGATATACAAAACCTGGGCAAAACCTGTACACTTACTAATACTTATAATAGCTAAAGAGAAGGCTGCCAAATGCCAAATTGAGGTCACACTTGAAGTTTTCTTCAACGATTTCCTGGTTTGATCTCAAGCGTCGCATGTAAGTAATGCTACAAAGCTTGAGCAAATGGGCATAGTTAAAATCGAATAAAAACCTAAATTGTTGTCTCCGCCTCTGTTGATTTAGCGAGAACATAAAAAATCTACAACAGAGTAAAGAGCACACCTTTCTGAAACATCAAAAACCACGTCATCGATGAGAACATAGCACGGTAAAGTAACATAAAAGTGAGCAATCCCGGTACTCTGTACTAGAAAAGATCCTTCTCTGCTCTCTCTGTGCGGGGGGTAAAGGGATTATTGTAGTGATAATGGTATAGACCGAATAACACAAATTATTACCAATATGGCCTCGCATATTCCGTCGTATACATAATGTATTTTTGCTGCTTTTTTGTTTGTGTTTTTTTTCCCTCGTTTTTTTTTGGGGGGGGGTTGGTTGGGTGGGGGGTTTATTTTGGTTTCTTGTGGGGCAGGGCGTGGTTAGATAAGGAAATCGCAACAATAAAACCGGAGTCGGTTAAAAAGGAAAGGAAATTCCTTAAAAGAGTATCATACATCTTAGAATATAAATATCTTGACAATAAACAGATGCAAGAAATTTCATGTCAAACAGAGAAATATAAGAACAGGGTAGGCCTCCAACGGTTCAGCTTATAAACTCTCAGACAGCCCAAGGTTTTCTCATCAACCAACACAATTGGAAATAAGCCTCTTAAAGACACTAACAATACAATTCTGCTGCTTATATCCTTTATTCTCAACAGTTTCTGTGCAACAAAAAATTACCCTCTAAGCTGCAAATTCAAGGGGATAATAACAGGAAACGAACCTTATATCGAGACGTAAGGACGTAGGAATCATTTTTTCTAAAACACCAAATACAAGTAGTATCATCTCACCCCTAACAATGGGCTCATCATCCACTTAAGGCCTGGAGCCAAATTGTTTCGTTAAAGTACACCAATTGTTTTTGACACAAAAGAAATCAGTCTTTTAGAACTGCAAAATGAGGAATAACGCTATCCGGAAAGTAGAGTACACAAAAAGGAAAAGGTGAGAAACTGGTGTAAGAAAGAAAATCAATTAGCACTGTTTTTGCGAAAAGTGAGATATGACAATTTCGTTCAGCGATATGGGTTATTCGATCCCTATCATTATTATTGCAGTAATTCTCTTATCCTTTTCACACACAAAATCGGAAAGGATTTTTTTTCTAGTGTTGAGTATCGGGATTGTGGGCTTTGGCTTAGGCCGAACATTTTACGTCCAGCTAAAGCAGTTTTGATTCGTAAAAATTACCCAAAATCCGCTGCCCCTTTGTCCTTTTCCAATCTAAGTAAGCTCTTGATTATGCGTCAAGATGAAACCCTATACATGTACATAACTCTGAAAGGTGATATTTTTTTCTCCTTATTTCGCAACTCTTTGCGATGAATTTGTTAACATGCTCTTAGGGCTGGAGATCTTTAGGGGTGGCTGTCAGAGAAAAAAATAAAATGATACTGTATAATGTATATAATTCTTAATAAATCAATTGTAATAATTAAGTACCCGCCACTTTTTAACCTACAGATGTAGATTGTGTGCACGCTGATAAAAGCAATCGGGAAAATACAAATTTACAGTTTTCGGCACACTTAATAGACATAAAGGATTTGAACATCAAGCTCTCACTGGCAACATTCAAGGCAATCGAAGCAGGAGTAGACCCATAGCTACCTCCTTGGAGAGATTAAACAGATGGCTGACAGGAAAAGATTGGGATAATGTAACTTTTTTTAGCGCATCCGAGCATAGGATAGAATGGAGAATGATGGGAGCCGATGCGCTTTTCCCTTTCGTCAACCCGCAGACACCTCCCGAATCGTCAGCCACCTCCCAACCTTTGACACGGGTCAAACTTCCATCTATTTATAGGTAGTTACCGGAACATGTATAGGTGAAGTGATGTGCCGTTATAGTCGCGATATATTATTTATTGAGATTGTTTTG
>NW_004797495.1:913236-916004 GCF_000002075.1 Aplysia californica | reverse complement strand
GTTGTTTGTTTGTGTTTTTGTTTTTGTTTGTTTTGGGGGATGGGGGTGGGTAGCTTTTTGGGGAGGCCTGGGGTGGTGGATCGATCAGAATTCGCTTCTACTAAACGCCATTATCTTACTATTGGAGACTGAGTCTATGATGTAGATCTAGTAGTTAGACATTTTCGCCGTCGCACGCAGAAGACCTTAGTTCCATTCCTGTGAAAGGACAATTTTATTGAGTATCTCAATCTTTCTTCTGAGACTGTGTAAACCTTTGGCCCAGGCTTGTCCAAACAGACCACCTCGTAAATAACCAAAAATTGTGTCAATGCGGGTGTTGAAATACCTTATTTTAGAAATACTATGATTCAATTTGTTCCTTGTTTGTTGTTTTTGTTTCTCGAATGTGGTTCCCTTTTTGAGAGAACGACTTATAACATTGGAATCTTGTGGTCAAGATCCAAGCTCTATTTTTGTTTTAAAAGACAGCAAAAGATCTTGCCAGTTTATTAGCGTTTGTACGCTTGATCGACTGCTTGCACTGCATGCTTCCTGTGAAGCCAAAAATGTTTCTGAATGTTCAATGGTCTGCAGCTGAGGTTGTTGCTTTTTTGTGTGTGTGTTTTTTTGGTTGTTTTTTGGGGAGGTGAGTGCTTTACGGCGCTCACAACTGCATAAGGTCATATGAGCGCGCGGGACTTACCAAACATTTTCAGTTTGTAGGAAATTGTGAATTTTGCCGGGGTGGCGGCCGAAGACAACTCTTATCGGTTTTAGACCACCTCCGAGATTTTTCGCCCATGTCCGAGAAGGCTAGGTATAGATCTTTCCTACCAGAAGATCAGGGGTGCGGCTGAAATACAGCAGTAAGAAGGAGCTCAGGAGCAGCAGTAGAAAGGATGTCGGGAGCCCAGAGGATGGGGCAAAGGGGAAAAGAGGATGGAGGCAGAAAGAGAAGACAAAAGCAGACTACAGAACATTGCTAGAGAGCAGGAAAGTAGGTGAAAGGAGACAATTTTAGAGTAGAAAATAATTCTGTCGCTAACCGGATTCGAATCCGGGACCTTTGAATGAGAGGCCAACAAATCAACCTCTAGGCCACGAGAACCCCCAGCTGGGGTAATGATTTAAAGTTTGTAAAGCGCTCAGAACTTGCAGTTGAGCGGGGCTAGACGCTATAGAAATGTCATTTGTTTAGGGACCGTTCATAAATGACGTCAGCTCAGAAGAGAGGGGAGGGGGGTGTCAGTGAAAAGTTGACAAAGTTAACATGACGGGAGGGGGGTGGGGGGGGGGGGGCTCCTTACAAATTTTACGCCAATCATGATGCTGTAGACGGTTGGGGAAAAAGAAAAGAAAAGAAAGGAAGAACAAATATTTTACACTACATTTTCTTGGCCTAAAATTAACCCAGTTAATTATTTTGATTCGTGTTAAAAAATACTTTGACAGTTCCTGTATTTCCTTGTTGTTTAATAAACAATAGTAGTTGTTGGTTTGTTTTTCTTAATTTAAAATAAAGATCAAAGGTGTAAATATGAAATGCATCCTGTACAGGTTCTTTTTAAATGTACATGTACATTTTGGTTGACGTCAACTGGGGGAGGGGGGGGGGGGTTTGTCCAGGTAAATTTGTCCAGGTAAAGCTAAGATAAGATGACAGAAGATGCCAGCAAGGAGGGGGAGGGGTCCTTCTTGGCTCAACTGTTAGCTGACAACAGTTGTGAACGGTCCCTTATTATGTATTATAAGTAGATTACATGAATAATTAGGGTTTTCTTTATTTGTTCTCATAGAGTTACCCTCTTTTACACAGATATTATTAAATCTGCACAGTGGCTTTTACAGCGTTTATGGTGGAAATGTCTAATACTTTTGTTTGTGATTAATACAGGTGCCACTTTGTTGTCGTTGTAATTGTTACTGTTGTTGTTGTTGTTGTTGCTGTGGATGATGATGTAGGTGTTCTTGTTGTGGTTGTTGTTTTTGTTACTGTTATTATTGTTGTTGTTGTTGTTGTAATTGTTGTTGTTGTTGTTTGTTGATATTGTTGTTGTTTTTTGCTCTCGATGTTATTTTGCTGGTACCTTTATATTTATTCACCTACTGAACCGTACACATTTGTCTCGTGCTTTTTACTTTTAACCGATATTGAACATTCGGTCATTTCTTTCAATTCATCTCTTTCTAGGATAAATAAACAATCACACAATCTAGACTAGTTTGTTGGACAAAGTCGGATACTATTTCAATTTCTGATTATCGTACTTAATTCAGTTGTACGTTTCGCTTGTAACCAAAGTCACCAAGACTAATTACCTCTATATTATTATTATTGCCCTGGCCCATGAGCCGACACTAATCATGACTAACGGATATGAGTTATGAGCCAGAAAAAGCAAACAAAAAAGACCATTTATTACTTCTTTGACAATTTCAGCTAGAATATGAACTGAGTAGGAAATTTCCGATCAGAGCCCCAGTTAATCTCATACTTATCATAAACTATAGTGACCATCTCTGTTATTGGGGAAGTCATGGTCGGAAATTGTAGTCTCGTTATTAAAGGCCGTGTTATCATAAATTACAAGTCTGTTTGATTGGAGGTGCTATTTTTACTTATTAACGTGGTTTTTTTCTTGTCCCTCTAAAACAGCTTTTTTGTAATAGTTTTTTTTCTTTTTTCTCTTTTTCTTTTTCATTGCCGTGCTTACAACAATGATGATAATGGTTAAGAGAGATGGAGAGAGAGAGAGAGAGAGAGAGAGAGAGAGAGAGAGAGAGAG
>NW_004797495.1:910271-912676 GCF_000002075.1 Aplysia californica | reverse complement strand
CACACACACACACACACACACACACACACATACACACACATACACACACTCAGTACCCCTCCCCCTCCTCACCCGACAAACTACACCCACCAAAACACATTTAGTCTGGCCAATGACAGTCCAAAAGCTGTATAAACGCAAAGGAAACCCTAGCCACAAGCCCCAAGCCTATATAAACTGATAGACCGTCTACTAAACCTGCCGTCACACCAGTCTGATAGCAGACCTTCAACCTTTCTGATCGCCCATGTAAATCACAGATCTGACACTAAATGATCTATCTATCTATCTATCTATCTATCTATCTATCTATCTATCTATCTATCTATCTATGTGTCTGTCACAAAAGAAACTACAAACATTGATACGTGGAATTTTCCTGACAATAAGTATTCGTTTACCAAAAACATATTATTGTTCGACCTTGACACGTATTACAATTTTAATCAAACTTAAACCATCAGAGGATTCCAAGAGTAACCTTTGCCTCTGACAGTGAACGTATTTTCAATAAGGTGTGTTCGTTCACTGAAAATTCAGGCTGAAGAAGAAATGGCGAAGGGGAGGGATTGGGGGAGGGGGTTCAAAGGTCAGTAGGGTTGTTTTTTTTTAAGACAAAATGTGAATTAAATTGTAAACTGTTTTTGCAGATCGCAATCATCGCCAAAGTACGCCATCCCAAAACTTTCTCGTGTCACATTTCTAAATATAAGCCCCCTCCAGAACAATAGGTCTACCGAAAAAAATGTTAAATCGCAATAAGCAATTTGAGATAAGCGGCCCCAAATGCTGGGCTCGGAAAAAGTACAGTTTTTCTCTGTCTTGCCTTCACTGATACGAACAGCACACACGCATGTACACACATACACTTTTACAGACAATCGCACGTAGTCGAACATGCTCTAACGACCACTTCCCTAGACAACCACCTGTACAAACGATCACTTTCCATTGCCTTCTTCCCCTCAGCCCTAAAAAAAATTGCGGGTTTTGTTTTTATAGTGTAATAGCACGGTGCAAAACATTCGTCTGTTTAAGGCAACCACTTTTGTTCTCAACAATGTATGATCGTCTTGGGCAGTTCCAACCGTAATTCTATCACAAGGTTCTCAAAACGACCGCCACACTTCCTCGGGACGCCTATGGCGATAAGGAACCTGTATGTACACCCCATCTTCCTTCTCTATCAATATCAGTCTGCTATCATCTTGATAAGGGCTTTCCTTTCCCCACCGTCCTACCATTATCTTGATAGGGGCTTGTTCTCTCGTATCCCACAGCAATTATCTTGATCTGTGTGTTAGGAACAACCGCACCTAGAGGAAGATCCTTCCTGATGATTATATCACTCGCCCCGCCCTCTCCGCTTTTATTTTTAACCGGCTGGCAGAATGTCAACTTGTAAAACACCCTCCTCTCTCTCTCTCTCTCTCTCTCTCTCTCTCTCTCTCTCTCTCTCTCTCTCTCTCTCTCTCTCTGTCTCTCTCTGTCTCTCTCTCACAAGCTTCCAGAGCGCGCTAACAAGGACCCCTTTCTTCCGACTTCCATTTCAGAACGGCGTTTTCACCTCCATTAGAAATAGCAGTAGAAGCGTTGATGTGTTCCCCTTTCACTGAAACACACGCACAGAACTCTGTTTAACCTATACACCGGAACGTCTGCCTTTAAGATTTTGGAGTGAGCACCAAGACTGCTAGGGTTGTGCGTACGGTCTAAACGTGAGCAGAACGAGCGTGTCACCGTGAGCGCACAAAACAAATTCCTCCGAAACCTGAGACGAGGGTAACACGTCATCAGCAATGATTAAACCCTTCCCGGCTCTGCAGAATGCTTTCATTGGCGTCTCGTATTAAAAGGTGTTGAAGACAAGTGGGCGGGAACCCTGCTCGGGGGTATTAAATAGAAACTAACGACCCCCAACTCCCACGAAATCCCTTGAATGTCCAGGAGTCTGCCCACACGTACCCCGCCCTCCAATCGGCCACCGTTCCGCCATACTGCCGCTGTCAGGGCCATGATCCTGAAGGGTTGGGGAGAGGCGGAGAGATGGGGCCCCGCTCCTCGTTCATACTCATCCCCGACGTCTCCACAAATTATCGGGTGTTTGGGAGTAATTATTTTATCGAGACAGTGGGTGAACTTTCTGTTCTTCTGTCTCTACACACAGACACACCAGTGTCTCCGAAGTTCCTCTCTGCCGTTGGGTTTCTCTCAGTCGTGTGCACCCGTGCAATTAGAGGAGGTCTGTGCGGACGTGGACAGATCGTCTGTTCGCACGGACCGGATGTGACGTAGTACGCATGCGCTGCTGCCGAGGTGCAGCGGCGGCGGTGTCCGGTTGCCGGGTATTTGTGGAGAGTCCAGCGAGGGGACAATGGCGGGTTGGTATACCTGCCCCCCTCCTC
>NW_004797495.1:898477-906834 GCF_000002075.1 Aplysia californica | reverse complement strand
TCGGTTTCGTCCCTACCATCAACAAGAATTTAACTAAGAACAAAGAGATTGAAAACAAAGGCAACTCTTCTCGTTTGAATGGTTCTCAAACTGCCGTGGCTCACCGTGAGTATAGAAAAATTATCACTGTTTAATTCTTATTGCTTGCTATTTGGTGGTAAAAAACTGGAAGCAACCTAAGCCTCACCCAAATTTTGGTCCACCCACCGCCACTGGTAACAGGTTCTTTTTACGAGAGAGGTTGTTAGCCTCTTGACTCAACCCCCGACCTGGAGGCAGGATGACTCTGTTTCAGGAGTCACTACCTGGTTCGTCATTTAGTCGCCTCGTACGACACGCTAGCACCGCGTCAGTCCTATTCTTCTCAATGCCGAGACTGCACGGCTAGTGGCGTTATTAGTATAGTATTAAAGCTTGTTCATTTGCCTTGCTTTCGATTGAAAAAAAAAGACATGTCTATCAGGAATAGAAGTCGAGATAGTTGTGATTAAGTGGGTGTCTCCTGGTTTCAGAGGTAAAATTAGCGAGAAAATAGCCACCAATGTTTGGTAGCTTTCATAGGTTGAGAGTCCTTGGAAACTGTAAATTTACTTTTTATGCCTTTAATGAAAGTTTTTCTTTTAAATCCACACGGAAATTTATAGTTTTTAAATGGACATAGAATGTGTTTAGCTAAAAAAACTTCAATTTTTAAAATTGCGAAACAGGTTGAAAAATGCTGGTTTCTTCGATGTCATTATTTTGAGGAGCGCCTAATTTCATCACGTTGCCTCACATAATGATCGTCAGACAAACACAGAGAGACAGATGACAGGAGAAGGACGTGAACTATGCCGTAAAATATATTACAAAAAATGGACGCAAATAATGATCCCCCCCCCCCCCCCCACACACACACACACCTCAATCCAATTATAAGGAAAACGCATTTGATTTCATTTTAATGTCTTCTTATTCTACTTACATAAGTTGAACAATTAGTAGCCATAAAGAAATTGCTTTGGTCTATATGAAATACCTCATTATATGGATATTCTATCCGTGATTTCTTTTAAGAGATCCAGGAAAAGAAAATTAACTCAAGTAATATCCATTCCCTCTACGACACAAAGGAAAGTAATAACAACGGACAATTTAAAACAATTGACTCGATCAGAGTCTTACCAAGTGAGGCGTTTTATTTTTCAAATTACCATATTTAGCGACGCCTGATTCGTGTCTCCTGGCGATTCCTGGCCCAGTTCTGCCGGTTCGTTTGTCTGTCACGTAAATTACTCGACTTGAATTTCCTGGATAGCCCGAAGACAACTCGTCAAATGTTCCTTACCTTTGCTCTCCAATTTCGACTGTGATTGAAAAATTGAGTCGCCCTCTTTGCTTTCTTTGTTGCCACGGAGGTCTATTAGGCTACTGTCCCTAGCACAAAAATCACCTTGACCCGTCACTAATTGCAACAGAATTTCTGTTTGCGGTAAAGTGTTTATTGGGATGCCAAGATACACTGTACAAAATTATACCAAAATCGGATGAGGCATAATGGTGTAATTAGGCTTTCAATGACGTCACAATAACATAACATACATAGGATAAGTAATACTTAACACACCCCGTCGTGTCGCATCTCATATTAAAGCTTGGAATCTTGTCTTTTTAATTAGAAAGCTACATTTGTGATTATTTATGACCAGAGCGAGCTATTTGCGGATATCGTAAAGTTACATTAAGTATGACACTCAGTCATTAAGACAAAATATAATTAGAAAGACACTATTTTAAGTTTTGGACCATGATGACTATACATCGACATGAATTACATAAATACATGTAGTACAGTGACACGTGGAACGGGTTAAAATGCGTTAATAAACATATTATGATATCTACTATTTCACAATAAGAAAAGTGGGCTACATGTAAGTATCCTCTATACAAAACTAATGTTTTGTGAATTGAGGCAGCGGATACCATAGCACTCTGCAAATGCTTGTGAGCGTTCCAGTCCGTGTTTCCGACAGGAGCAGCGTCGGGTGTCACAGTTGTCCTTGTAGGTACATAGCAAATTTTCAAAAGGTCTGGTGGTGCTGCCAACAAGGTGGTCGTGATGGGAACATAATGTCTATCCTCATATGTCCATCCCCATTCTGCGGGATTAAGCGTAACATTTCTCATCCACTGTTGCACCTGAAGATACACTCTTAGGCTTTGATACTTAGATGCAACTGATGTCGGAGGAAGTGCACGGTCCTGTATAAATGTTGTAGCTGTTGCAACTTTTATGCAGAAGGCACGATGGCGTAGTTCCTCCTCAAGACTTTCTTCTGGTTTTCCATTGTACAGAAGCACAACGGCTTTCTTGCCTGAAGCAGCAACGCTTAAGGCAGATTGGTTTGTCATAAAATCTGTACTGAAGATTCTAAAAGCATCATTTTGTTGGAAATTTTTCAAAGTAGTGCCTTTCCCGATACCGAATGGTCTTGAGGTGGTGTCACAGCCAGAGGAGGAATGGAGAAAGAGCGAATTAATTGTTTAATATCCCATTGCTCCATTTTTAAGCTGGGATATTTTTGTTCGAGTAGAAATAAATGTTATGAGCAAGTTCTTCAGCATAAGGTGCTAACAGAAGGAGAATATCTGTATCTTCTCCTATTACAGCGGTATCTTTGTGCTGCGCACACTTAATTCCTGCTTGGACAATCTTAAAGTCAGCATCACATTTGCTGTACATGACAATGTGTCCTCTCTCTTCACGCACTGACCTGAGGGCATTGATAAAAACGTTGCTTATTTTCTTTGTTGACAAGAAAAAGATCCTTTGAAGATTGGAGAACCATGTCTAACTTAAAATGAACAGCTTGTCCTGTAATTCCTTTGGCTATTTTGAGCTGTGTCATATCTTTTGTCGAGAGTCTAGACAAATATCCATAAAAAAACAAAGGTTGCGTTTGGATAACTCCTGCTGACATAAGAAGCATATTATGTCTCGATAATACTAATGAAGGTGCTCCCTCGTTGCCAGGGAATGCGCTGCAGTAAAGACCCTCCATCAAACGACGATCTGCAGGTTAGCTGGTGATGGCAGATCAGGCGTAATCATTGTCCTTGATTTCCTAAGTTCTTCTAGCAGAGCTGATTTTTTGGATTAATGAAGGATATTCAGACAATGACAAGGGGTAGCTGTAAAGGTCGCGTTTAAAAATCTCTATCTTGTCTTCATATTTTGAAGTTGCAACTGTCACAAATCTCTGAAACAACAACTGAGAATCAATAGTCACAGGGTCGTGGTTACTCTATAGAGCTGTCTTTGCAGCCATTACAACAACTTTGTCTTTTTTATTCAAGGACAATTCTGAGACTGATCCACCTTCCATTTTGCTGAGGATAGTTTGACCAACATCTTGTGCTTTGTCAACGTTGACAGCTGTTTCTGCAACCACCCCCGTAACGATATTTTCAGACTAGCGTCTTCAGCCAACGGATTTCTCTCATAAAGAAACTTGGTAACAGCCATCATATCCTGGGCATCCTTTGCCGATCTCGATGGACTCAGTTCTTTGTGCTGTTCACTTGAGAGACGCAAAGTGCCTGTCACTTTTTGCATGGCGTTATTTAGTTCTGCGCAAGCTGGCATTGACAGAAGCCACGTTGCAGTCTGTGATTTGCTGATTCCCCTGCCTCTTGTCAGTCCCCCGGTTGATTTGACACTTCACATTCACATTTGTTCAATGGCTA
Organism: Aplysia californica; assembly: GCF_000002075.1. Classification (NCBI taxonomy): domain Eukaryota; kingdom Metazoa; phylum Mollusca; class Gastropoda; order Aplysiida; family Aplysiidae; genus Aplysia; species Aplysia californica. Next base: position 903,105 of record NW_004797495.1, on the reverse strand, counting down.
AATCTGAAGAAAGTCCTGCCTTAAAGTTCAAGAGATCACTTCGCCGAATTACGTGATGGCCGTCCGAAAAACTCTTATAGATATGAGGGTGAGTCTCTCCTAGCTGGTTCATCATCTGGAGGTACAAGAATGCTAATTGTGTGTATAAATTGTAATGGTGTCCTGCCGCACCTAGATAGGGTAACATTTGGTGAACAGTAGAAAGATGTAAAAGCCAGTTGCTCGTTCTCTCTCTGCTTTAAGAGATATCTTTAAGATGTCAACCATTGCCATACATTGAAGCCACACTTTGCTCGTTCTACTGATGAGAGTACTTGCGTGATCTTCGACTTTTTTCGCCAAACCAAGAAGAAGTTCATTGCCCTTCAGATCATTGACAGACAACTTGTTTGCCAAAAGTTGTTTGTAAAAAGTTAATAAAACCTGCAAGTCTAGCTTTATTCGATGCCGGTGAATCAGGTGTTGCGACATCGATGTTTTGAAAAAATATCTGGTAGAGAGTAATTTTCACTTGAACCTTCACGGCTAGACTGAGTATCTTCGACTTCTAGTGAGATGCCCGATGCACGCGAGGAAGCTCATTTCCACATGAAGCGGTCCTAAACACAGCAAACTGGAGCGGAGTTCACTATTTTCAGGCTCGCCTTCAATGATTTTCAACACTTTCCACCACAAAGGCTGGTCAAATGTCATAATTGGTGTTTTGTTGTGTTATTTTGCACGGGGACCACAAGAACGTTCGTGCCGGTTAAAAGGAAGACTATACAATGCGAGGAACAAAAGAACAACACATTCATTATCTATTCCAGACTGTAGGCCTATCTGAAAATACACACACACACACACACACACACACACACACATACACACACACACACACTAACGCAGGCACGCAGTCACATACAAATAATACAAACAATGCCGAAAACTAGTATGAATGAACGACTGAGATATCTAGATCTAGACTCAAGTCATTTCTACATGTACTTAAATTAGACATAGATCTAGATCCAAACCCATGGACCTATTGATCTACTAAAATAAGTATTTCATAGAAACATTCTTTTGTTTTTTAACCATAACGGCTTCCATACTTTAGCGCACACGTCTGTGTGTTAGCACAGGCGTTTGTTTGTTTTTGTTGATTTTAAAACATACATGAGGGAACAAAGCAATTCTTTCGATATAGCTTATTTCTATAACTCATATTAAAATTGCATATTACACAAAAAGGCACATCTGGCTTTAAACTTCTGCGAAAATGCGTCAATTATCTATTAGGGTTAAGTGTGTCACGGGAAGAAAGGTGTCAAGGTTTCCAGGAAAAGTTGATCACTTCCCGTGGAATGCCCGGATGTAAACCAGCAAAAACGTCTTTTTAGTTATGGAAACCTTCGAGGGTTAGAACAGAAATTGTTCAGTAGAAAATGACCAATATCTCAGAAAAGCCAGACCCTAAACAGGTATAATTTATCGTGGGTGTTCAGAACACCATTTTCTACCACTTCGCGTCGGAATTATTTCTGTTGCAATTAGTGACGGGTTATTTCGTCTGGACAGTGGACTATATAGGGATTTATCGTCCCCGAAAACGGAAGGGCGTGTTTGCAAAGAGGGGGGGGGATCACTACTGCTTCCTCTAGGAGGAAAAATATATAGAGGAAGGGTCGTTTGATGAGATATGTTGATTTGGTTTTAAAAGTGAATGGAGTGTCTATGTGACATATAAAGTAAAGGGAACATAAAATGATTGGTGTTGATACAACATAGTGAATAAGTAGAACACCTTTTAAACAAGACCTTTACATGATGAAAATTCAAAATTTAGTGTACAATCACCCCTTTGTTCCTTCCTCTCCGTAGTTTAGCAAGATACCAACTGAGCTAACGGCACACCAAGAAAACATCAAATGCTTATAATAATAATATGTCGAGTGACGAATTAACTTGAATGATCGCAACATAGATTTTTTAAAAACTCTGACAACTCTGCACTTGTAGAAGAGAAGTGTCCAATGAGCCACATAGTGATGGTAACAGCTTGTTTTTGTTTGTTTGTTTTTTGTTTGTTGATCGTTAATTGTTGCTATTTTGGTAAGTGTTTTACGGCGCCTCCAACTGCATAAGGTCGTATGAGCGCGCGGTACACATTAAACATTTGTTGTTGTTGTTGTTGTTATTTGGTAGGAATTGATTTTGAATTTTGCCCGCGGGTGGCGGCCGAAGCCTACTCTTCACGATTTTGGACCACCAAGGGATCTTTAACGTGCGCAACTTGCACTCGGGATCTCCGGGATTTTTCACCCTTATTCGAGAACCCTAGGTGTTGGATCGTGCTGGGAACGGCATGTTCCTAAAGATCTATATTCTCAGTAATAGTGGAAAGCAATCATATCATGCGTTCTGACATCACAGCAACATTGGTCGTGCTGGTTATGAAACTATAAAATGTGACGTTTTCAATTTCTTCATTAGTTGAGGGATACTTCTCTGATTTCTTTTTTGTATTTGGGAGGGGGTTGTTTTGTAGCGTATTCGTTGGGTAATCACCGTTCCACTTAAAAGGCAGGAGTTCGATTCTTACACGAGGAAGTCTGTTTTATGGAGTTTCTCAATCTTTCTACAGTCTTACAATAATACATTCAGAAGAGGTAGTCCCTGAAAGGCAGGGTCAAAGGAGCCCCCCCCCCCCCCCCCCATCCTCTCAAAATGTTTTTAAAATTGTGTAGATGAGGGCTTAAACATTTACTGCCGATCATTAAATCAATTAATACAGATACTGACAAACACAAAAACCATCTTAGCCGCTCAGTGTGCGATAACGATACAAATATCGATTCAGAACAGTCTTCCTTCTTTTGCTGCAATAAGATGAAGAGTTTGCACTTAGAAGGGCGGAACACGTTATCCTTCTAAAAGACATAACGGAGATATCCTACAGAGTATTTCAGGCATATAGACGATATTTTTTACCTCGTTTGGACTCATATTATCTTAAACATACTTCGTGTTTGTCACGTTTGACTCTAACTACGCAAAAAAAGTCTACATTAAATTCTAGTTGTTTTAACAGAAAAAGTTGTTGTCCCTGTACGTTGTAGAAAAATAAATATGAGTTATAGTTACACTCTTCTTGGAGTAAGTGATATCTCTTGTCTAATTTCCAACAAAAGCGAAATCAACTTGATTATGATACCTGGTAGTGCCACATGAAATAGCAGAACGGGAGGGGGGGGGGGGGGGGGGTAATTACAGCGTGAAGAGGAGCATTTTGTATATTTTGTACTTTGATTTTGTTGGAAATAAGTTTTGCTAAAGGTAAAGGAGGGGGGGGGGGGGTAAAATTTAAGAAATCGGAAATATTTGCAATGTGGGACCTCGGTTGTTCGTACATTATTAAGAAAATCAATGGTATTTTAAAGGCAAAAGACACAAGGAAATGCGTGTCTTTAACAAAAACTCATAGGTAATAAATGAACGACTAGAAATGAATTAGTGACAGTTATGGAGTGGTTATGTTGGGGGGGGGGGGGGGCATTTTTCTCTTTTTTCTCTCTTTTTTTCCTTGTTTTTGTCGGTGAATGGATCGAACTCGTAAAAGAAAGACCAGGAAATCTAATCTAATTTTCGAATCGCCAAGACTATCTCATATGTCGGCAGGTATCCTGTTACACCGTGGAAGAGATAATGAAAATCACGCCTTCTCGAAACGCTGGCCACGGGCAAACCTCACTGATCCACGCCACGGCCGGAGAAGACAGCGGGCTCCGGTCCGCGCGACAATCTCCACACTCCACGGGTCCCCCTCTGATTGATTCAGCACAGTTAGACAGTCAGCACTTTACTCACACTTAACACTTTCCTGTAATGAGCTATGGTGATTCTGCCGTAAATATGGGACTGTACACTTTGCAATAAATCCGCGATACAGCTGGATTATTGACAAGTACACAATGTATTTTCTACGGCTTGTGTTTCATGTCCTTTTGCAGAGAAATAGTTAAAAGGGATTTCAGAAACGAGATCAAATTAATAATTATGGGATTGAGATAAAAATTCTGTCTGAAGTCGTTGACACGAAAGTGTATGTCAAGCACTGAAGAATGTAATAGAAAAATTTTCCCCCTTCCATTCTATAACAAAAAATAAATAAATAAAAATTAGTAGTATTAATATTTCTCTCCAATAAAGATAGAGCCTAGATGAGTTTCTTTCTCTCCCATTAAGACAAAAGTTATGTACTTTTTCTTGCCCGAACTTTAGACATACATAAAATAGTATACACTCAGCTCACACTCAAAGTTATTGGCTTGTCTTTGTTGTGTCACTACGTATTGTTCATACAGTACTGGTATGATTTATGTACTTGTTGTGCGTCAGTGTAAAACAGTTCTCACAGTGGGATCAATAAATCGGGATTCACTTTCATTCAGTTTTTACACACACACACACACACACACACACACACACACACACACATATATATATACACATACACACACATAACGCGAACACACACGCCTACACATATACAATATATACATACACACAAACGCGCGCGCACACACACACACACACACACACACACACACACACACACACACACACACACACAACACAACACAAAA
>NW_004797495.1:896594-897803 GCF_000002075.1 Aplysia californica | reverse complement strand
ACACACACACACACACACACACACACACACACACACACACCAACTCGAACAAATGTATCATGCACATGTAGAAAACTCCATTTTTCTTCCATTATAATCAGGCGCACAAAGAAACAATAATATGTGAAAACACAACTCGCGAGCTTGTTAACTCCAGCAATACCAGGACACCTGGAGGGCAGATGTCTACGCTCGCAGCACTGAAAGCTCTATTTCTTAATAACACTCCAATCATAGTCCATAGGGTGCCATAGACTGTCAACTGGAAGAGTAGATTGGTATAATGGGAAACATGAGGCATACGCGCTGGGCAACTTAAGACGATAGACCCTCCAGGTGATCTAATTATCTGTTTTTTCAATAAAAGCTGGCCGGGCGGCACAGACAACGCCTTTATCAATTATTGGAAGCGTGAAGCTCCTATCATTGGCTGTCTTCCTACTGTCTTGTGTGGCTACCAGAGACGTTTGAGTGATTGTTTTAATCGATGACGACCGATATCAAATGAGAAGGCACAGTGAAGCAGCAACGCGACCTCACTAAGCCTGAATATCCACCGCCTTTGCTCTAAATAAGATGGGTGACACGAAAAATGGAAGAAGTTCGTATCATTGTTTTGGCTTTTCAAAGATTGTATTCGGGAAATAGATATGCAAAAACGAATTATACCCAAATCGCCGCTTGGTCTTTTTTTCTGTTCTTATTATATAGCTTTTGAATACGGCAATATGAATGTAATAATCTGAACAATTAAGTTATTGCCAAAATGCTTACCACAGGTAAAGTCGATGTACATCTGCATAAGACGGAACTTTCCGTTCCACGACAAAACATTGAGAAAAATGTTTCCTATATTAAATCTCTGACTGGTCGTTTTTACCATCACGGAATTCTTGATGATATTACCTTTCTTAAATCCATGACAAGTCTGGAATGAAAACTGTTTTCAAACACAACTTGTCATACAGGCGCACTCACACAAAAAAAACCCTGGCAAGACGCACATATCCTTTTCAGGAACGGAATGGACAAAACTAGGAAATAAAACTCTTCACGCCAGCTGCTGATATATGTGATTGCGCATTTCTTGAGATACTTAAGAAACAGAACAGGTTATACAGGGGAAAACACATTTCATAGATAGATGGATGGATGGATGGATAGCGAACACACTCTCTCACACACAAATACACACACACACACACACAC